>NC_142379.1:4270000-4442500 GCF_059441005.1 Hippichthys cyanospilos
TTAATTTTTTAACCCATCCTCTCCCCTTCCGCAAATCCTGTTAGCGCTCCAATTTCGTCTCCGGCGGCAGCAAGCGTTAACCAATAAAGCGCCTCGGATCTGCTGTAACATTACGTAACAGGAAAACAAATTTGAAAAAGGTCTCCGAAAGGTTTTTGGAATGAGGGCGTCTGGAATCTGCGGGCTGGTGTGATGCAACATTTCATCTCGATTAATCAACAATGTGCCGTCGGAGCATCAATCAAGGCGGATGATCAGGTGGGTTGCCCGTAATGATAAGGGGGGCGGGGGGGGGGGATAATACTCTGTTGTCTGCTTCATTGAGCAGATTTAGTGTGTCATTCACTTGTTTATGAAAAGGAGGAAAATCTTCAACTTAATCCAAGGACGTCTCCATCTGGGATGAAGCGTTTCGAGATGAATTTCAGCTCAGGAGGAATCTGCCAATAAACGCCACTCACGTATGATTCCGTGAAGCCTTCGTTAAATATTGTCCTAATTTCCACTTTGCCCAAAGGGGGAAGTTAGACTTAATGTCTGCTAATTGGATTCTTCTCTTTAAAGTCAACAATCGTTTAGGGCAGAGGGTTTTATTTATTTATTTATTTTTTTTAGATTTATTTATTTTTATCTTAGCCAAAACAGAAAAATAAAAATGGCACAACCCGAGTGGTGTGGTCATGCCATGGGTAACTGTCCCCAACTGGGTGAAATTTCAGCTCCCTACTGTTTTCTTTCAATGTTATCCTTTTGATGTGAAATGCACTTTATGTAAAGGACTGGGCAAAATACTGCACAAGGGCTAAACAACAATATATCATCAATATAATTCCAATTTATTACGAAAGTTTCGTTCAGCGTTTAAGCCTCGACGTGCAATTTTGTTCAGTTATCTATTTACAATCTAATTGTTTCTTTTACCCCATTTATATCGCTAAGGATTTTGAAGGCTAGTTAGCGTAGCAGCTATCATGTACGCTTGAGCCAATACAGTAGCATTACTAGTGATTTTCCACCGCCTAATTCGAATACAGTGTAACTATTAATTGTAAAGAATGTATTCAGCAAAGTGCATTTTTTTTCAGGCGCTTGAGTCTTTGTAAAAGTAACTTTGTAAGAGTTGTGTAAAAAAATACCTAAAAAAAGCTCACCAAGCTTGGCCAATCAAAATGGATGTTGGTTATTAATTAAAAACAATACTATAACTAGTCTTTAAAAAAAAAAAAGTTGGTTTGTTAGCATTAGTAAATTTGAACCTTTTTACCGAGCTAATTGAGCCTATTGTAATACCAAAATTCGCCTAAGGGGGGCAGCACATTACTACGATAACATAGGAGGGGTAATGAGGAGATAAGATCCCATCATCATTAAAACGGCAGGATAGGATCAAATAAATAGTGGAACAACAAAAAAGTGCAGCTCTTATTATTGCTCCGAATAAAAAGGTATGTCATTGTGTCATGTGTGTGTGTGTGTCTCGCTGAGTGTGTGTGCGTACGAGATCAAGCGGAGGATAAAAAGTCCGTGGCTCAGTCAAAAGCCCTGAGGGAGCCATGTAAAGTCCTGTGTGAAGATAAAGTGATCCTCTTTAAGCGGCCCTGCTCTATCTCACGCAGTAATCTCTGCCGCTTCCAAACCTCCTCCTCCTCTTCCTCCTCTTCCTCCTCTCATGTCAGTCCCTCTCCACAAGAGCCAAAGCCCCAGCTGAGCAAATCTCTCCATGCATCCATCCTTACATCTACACTTCTGACCTTCTTCTACGATATAGCTACAATGAACTCGTCGCAACGGAGGAAAGTAGCGCCAAGTGTCAGCGCCTGTTCTGGCTGCTCAGTAGAATACGGGGACGTCCGTCCATCCTCAATGGGGTCATGGCATGAGCCCAACTCACTTTGGACGAGAATTGGAAGTGCGCTGTGGAGTGGTCACCAGCTGAATATGGCTACGATAATTCCGAAATCGAATGAAATTTATCACATTTCTCAGAGTACAAGTCCAGTTTTTTTTCTTCATTTTCAGCCATCATATTAGGGGGGTCGACTTATAACAGGAGAACTCAAAACAGACCAATTTCTTCCATGTGTTTGAATAACATGAATTAAAATGCGAAATAGGTAATATGTCATTTACAAGGCTAAAAAAATTATGGTTTATGGCGTCCCTGCCTTGCATTTTTTTCACGTTACCAAGCGGAATACTAAGTTTCCGCGTCCCCTATTTACGGCATTTTTCCCGTTTTACGGCATCGACAACAATCGCAAAATTCAAACTTAGCGGTCAGTGTGCGTGCGTATGACTGCGAGTCGCAACACGCTCAAACGTCCCTACTTGCGCACACTGTTGCAGCTAACAGCGGCTCGTGTTAGCTTAGATTGTGATGGCATTACGTTCAATAAGAGAAGCAAGCATACTGAACCAACGTCCGAGTCCATCCTTGTTCATGTACAAATATATTACTAAAATGGAGACGATCATGTACAAGTGAAGATATCTCCAGCTGATTTAATTAAATCATTCAGCGCTATGGATGAGAATTCTCGTCTTTTAAAAAAGTAATACCAAATAAAATTCTGGTCAAATATTTTTTTTTTTTTATGAGAGGAGCTAACACCCTTGACTAATGCTTACCTAATACATAAGCCAATTGAGCACTGTTGTCATAACTGGGACCGTTGGAAGCCAGTGTTTCCAACACAGCTATTACCTACATGTAATTCAAAGTAAGGAATGGAAATCAATACCACCAAATTTACATAGACATTGCACACGATATTCTGTTGGCTTCGAAAGGTGAGTGAAAATGCTAAAAATACTGGCCCTTCCAATAACGCCGGGCACTGAAAAAGTTAAGAGTGCACCAGTGAGAGAAAACGGAAAAGTATTCCATTTGACTTTGTTACTTGCAGTCTTTTGGCATATACACACAATCTTCAACCTGGTGGCACACGAATGGTGCGCAACGTCGAGTATTTCTGCCAAAAACAACTGCTTCGAGCACATTTAACGTTACGCTGGCGGAGCGTTCACTGACCCCTTACAATGTGGGAAATCTGAAAAACACTTAATAAATATACAACTTACAGATATGAACGCAAGAAAATATGAAGAATTTACAAAGATAAGATATATACTGATTCACCTGTTGAGGAATTTGAGCCTAAAATTAAGGCCGCGTCCTATGTCCAGGTGTGTCCTATATTCTGGGAATTACGGTAGTCCTCATGTATTTTTAGTGAAAGGTTCTTTGTTCAAACAGAACCTGTTCTAATCATTCTGGCTGAAATTCATTTTCCATAAGCGGCGGGACACAATTCTGCTGTCTCGCTGAGACAAAACTGACACAACGGTGGACACAAACGTTTAGGCTGTCCCTCAGGAGGATATTTAGCTTCCTTGAACGGCGGTTGTGAATGTTAACGTCCCCTCGCCGGCGCTTTATCTGAACAGAAGCAGCGTTTCGCCTCATTAAGGCAGCTTTTGTGTGTGAAAGCATGTCCCAAAAGTTCCAACTAAATCTTGGGATGACCCGGTAACGGCAACGTCACAGAAACAAACAACGGGATCATACATTATTCAAGCATCCCATTCCTCTCCCCTTGTTATAATCTTTCACCCAGAGCGGCACGGAAATGGGGGTGACCTTAAAATTTCACTTTTCCCAAATTGAAAAAAAAAACTGGCTCCAGATTCGCAGAGGAGAACAAACGAAGTCGCCGACGGAGCGAATGGGTTATTCCGGAAGATTTTGACAGACGGGAAGGACGGAGGGAAGAATGTAGGACAACAAAATAGCCCGTTCGGTGTCAAACGGCGTGTTGGGCTGACCCCACGGGCTTCAAAACAGATGGCGTTTCAATAATAAATATTTGGGGAAGGCGCCTTTAAATTGGATTACATTAGTATAATCTCTGCAGCTATTTTCAACTATCTCGGGCACACTGGCTTTAATCCCTCTTAACTTTTGATTGTGTTTTAAATTGATTCTCTTCGCGCGCGCACACACATTGCTTCTCACACGTGCTCAAGCAAACATGCGCGCACGCAGTCCGCATCGTTCATAGTATTATCTTTACTGTAACAGCTTGGGGTCACAGCAGATGCTCCGGAAATAGAAAAACTATTTTCATCGACAACTGTACGAGGGATCGGCAATTCCGCTCAATTTCCGTCAATCCATTCGATACGAATCGAAGCAACGGGAGATAAATGTTTGAAACTAGTTAAATACAACTGAATGTATATGACAAAGGGACTGTAGTGTATTTAACCCTTGTGTAGTATTTTTGTGTAGCAAAATACTGTGTCATTTTGTGTAATATTTTCCTGTGTCATAACTGTTTGTTCCATGTTGAACTTTGACATGTTGTCGCCCGCTGAGTGAAATTTCAGCTCCCAGTCATTATAACACATTCTAGCATTGTTCCAACTAATTTGTTCTTTATTTAAAAGTGTACTGTTTCTGTGTACATGAAGAATCTTTGTTAAAATCTCTTGCACGCCCTGAAGTGTCTTCACATAAAGAAAAACTGGCACGAGCTTTTTTGTGAAAGTACACAAACAGGAATAGCCCACTAGTTTTTTTTTTTAGGTTTTTTTTTATGATATTTGTGGGGTGTGGCTTATTGAGTGATTCCAGGAGATTAATCGAGATTATTTCAGTGTGAGCATTTGCTCATTACGAACGTATTTATGAATTTGCCATTATGAAATTGTAGCTTTGTGTATTTCTTTGTCTAAAAGTGCGACCTGGTTCTCCTTGCCCAATTGTGAGGACGTTACGGAATCTTAGCTATACTTTTTATTTTTCCGCACGTAACTCAAGGTGCAGAGTAACTAAACAATGTTGACAACTAAAAATTTAGCTCAAAAATTAAACAATTATCGAATGAAATGAAGAACAACACCATTGTCACACCTTTTTAGCATGCGGTGCCCTGCTGCTGCTGTTTTGGGTAGCAAAAAATCTATTTGAGGAAGGTGTTTAATTTGCCTTAATGAATCGGCTGCTGCATAATTGGGGCAGAGCCTCTATCGCGGGAAATACTTTGGATTTCTTGTCATAAAGCATTAATTCTGGATCACACAAGTGCAACTATTTCCACCAACTATTAATAGCGCAGGAACATGAAGTCATTTGAGACATTATTGCCTCCTTCTTCATCAACAGCGCCTCGTTATAATCACATTATTTACTCCACTATTGAGTACACGGAGCCCGTCCTCTTGCTTTGTCCTTCACCTTTTGTGCAATCTTTATTTACAAGCGTGATGATGCAGAAGTGGCAGCGGCGGCATGTAACGCTTGTGCGCGTGTGTGTCGGATGCCTGGCGTGTCTCTTAGCGCCTTTTGACAAGCAAACACATTTAACACAATGCCCGCAGAGCTGATGCAAACGTGAAACACAAGACAGACAAATGGGGAATGGGAGGGGGGGGGGGCTCCATCTGGGGGAGGGCGGGTTGCAGCGAGTGTGTTGGGTTTGAGGAAGAGCATGGGGAAAGTGGGCTGATGCTTTGATCACATGCAAATAGCGCACACTGGGGATGTAGGTGTTTATGTGGGAAAACAAAGACTGCTATTGTAGACCAACTTTGCTGGCGTGCGCAACTTTGGGAAGCTAACGCGTGCTCGTCAGCGGTGGGCAATCTCCTTTGAAATGCCATCTATTATGTACTACTGTCATTTGAAAGCTATTAGTCACGACGATATGACTGCGGGAACTCTCTCAAAATGAGACATTTTAGTTGCTTTGGACTGAATGTGACAGTTTTTTCGAGATTTCTACCCTGCAATTGGTTGATGGGCTTGACCGATGCTTGACTTGATCAATTTACTCACAGTGACTCAACTCACTTTACCAAAAAAATGCAGTTTGGCAAAAAATCAGCGTATTTATTTCCAAAAAAGAGACTTCAAATGGTCTCATGCCACTCAAAGTTGAAATTTACTGTCAAACTTAATATGAAAAATTGAAAAATACAACCAGCATGTAGATTAGCTTTTCAGTCTGCTATCTTATTTACAAAACATGTTGCCACTCTTTAAAGGGATGCTTTACTCATAGCATTTTTCAACAGTGAAAACGTAATATTTTGTATATAATTAAAGTGGCAATGTATAGAGTTTAGTGCCCTCTAATGGTGAACTAGGAGAATGCAGCAATTTTCAAGCGTTCTTTTTAGGGTGTCTCAGAGAGGACATATTTTTTAAGGCTACTACGACAACAAAAGTATTTCCTCCTGTACGTAGCAGAAAGATGGAGGCGAAAATTGTCTGCTTTCTGTTAGGCAGGCCAATCCTACGTATTCTAATTACAGATTACTAAACTAAATAAATTGTTGAACTTAGATTTGTAAAACGAATGTTTTGCTCACCACTAAGATTTGCTAAATCGTGCAAATTGTCCCCTCGATAACCATTATTTTTCACATCTAATGGATCCCTTTAAAAAAAACACTTTGCCAATTAACATTGAGTGAATATAATATTGTTGCTGAGAGCTCAAGGTAGCAAATCAGCTCACCTTGCAACCGTTATTGCAGCGTGACCACAGTAAAAAAGCTGTGGTCATGTGACGTTCATGAGCTGAGCTTTGATTTGCTACCTGAGCAAACGCGATGACGTGGGAAGAGAGTATAACAAGTGAAACGTGGATAAACGACTAATATCAGTGCTGTACTGATGAGCTGAAGGAAAATGTGACATCTCATCTCAATGAGGTTTTTGTCTGTCTATCTTATACTGCTCCTCGGTGACTAAAACGGAATAAAACTGGAGTTTTATTTGTTGGGTTCCTACCCCTCACCAATAGAAGCGGGTTGCGATACTCCCACCACCGGTGTTGGTAAATCTGGATGCGGTCAGCCGGGCTCGAACCGACGGCTGCCAGCGGCCTCTTTATCCCAGCTGTCAATCATTCCCACAATGACCTCCCTAGCCAACATTTGGGCAGGCAATGAAAGGCGACACAGGAACTTAAATACAACCGAGGCCACGACCGCCTCGCGTCTTTGAAGGGGATATTTATAAACGCGTTAGCGCGGCGCTCGGCTGTTTTCACGACGCCGCCGCACCCGATGAAGCGGCGGCGGCGGCGCCTTCGCTTGGCCGCCCGCAGGAGGACGCGGAGGCTTTATTGCGCTGCCACTGGTAATTAACAAGTGGGATGATCTGATTTCAGATTTCCATTTGGGACTTCATCAGAGAGAACTCACAGGATGATCTTTATAATCTGCCCTTGCTGCACCGAATAATCCAACGCCTCCAAAGTTGATTGTGAGGAAGGGGATTGTGGAAATCACATACCCACACATACATGAATATTGTGGTTTATTGTACCCTGTTGACACAGCAAAAATGAAACGGAAGACTCATAATCGTCAAAAACACAACTGATCGCAGTGACTGTTTGAATACGTTTTAGTTTGTTTCATTCCACCACATTATACGTTGTGATTCCCGACACCGGAATTTATAATTCATCCCGACTACGTTGAGGGTACTTCATTATTTTCAACTTTAACCTAAATCCAGATTTAACTCATTCACATCCATTGACGGAATTAGACGTTAAAGATCAATTTTTACGAAGATAGCAAAGAATAAGTTTACTGCCAACGATACAAGTCAGAAATCTATTTAAACTGGGCTGTAAGTGACAGAGTTTAGTAAATCATTTTTTTGGGGTCAACTTATGCTTGGTATGTTCCATAACAAACTGTCAATTTTACAAATCTAGGTGGGTGCCTTCCCAAATCATGTATGATCAACCAAATATATCCACAGGTGGTCCAATTAAGCTATGAACCTTAGGATGCACCCGATTCAAATTCATTAAATTCTTCACGACAAAGGCATATGAATATACAGTACATGGAATTTTTTTCACTTTAAGTTCCCCCCCAAAAATGAGCGAATAAATAAAATCTTTGTGAGGAAAATAGTATTCGACACGAAATGTCTGAAAAGAGACTTTGCCTGAAGAATACTACCCGGATGGTCTGCAAAAATTAACTAGCAGTAATTTGCATATATATATATATATATATATATATATATATATATATATATATATATATATATGAACTTCTAAAAGCAGGACTTATAAAAACAACTCCACAGTTTCTCAATGTTCAGCTAATGACCAATCACACCTAAGCTTGTGAATGTCACATGATTACTCTGAAAACAGGTGAGCTGTGATTGGTTGCTATTTAAACCCTGAGCAGTTAACAACTGTACAACTGAGGGCCCCCTGAGATAGATAAAAAATGGTCATGACATCCCATAGTTGCACAAGATACATTAAAAAAAGAAATTTAAGGAGGAAAAAAATCATTTTTCTTCCATCCTAACAGTGAAATGAAGCCGTTTTTTCAATGTCTACTCAAATTTGACGAGGCAGCAGGCAATGCTTACGTATGAATTACTGCGCGCTACGTTTGCAGATCACATGACACGTCTTTAGCTTACGCGCTGAAATTAAATGATGCATAATTAACAAGAGCCATTACATAGGCTGAATCAATATTTAAAATAAATATCTAATAATAGCATGTCATTTTAAGATGTATTTAGGACATGACGGCTGGAATTCTCGGCACATAATAAACCAGGAGGGAGCGAGGAGCGAGACAGGAGCACACGCAAAAGTGGGTTAAAGAAGTTGATCTTTTCAAATGGGGAGTCTTTTAGATATAGCACTTAAAACGACACACCTGCTAAGATGAAAATGCGGTTAGAAATTCAAAATTGAAAATGGAAATCTTCAAAGAGACTCAAGCAAAGACGTGATTGGCCTCATCTGCGCTGCACGTATGAAGTGACCCCCCCCCCCCCACATGCATGACGAAGATCTCTAATTTAAATATGCATTTTAATGACCTGATTTCAGACTCAACTTTTGTACACAAGCCATTTGGAGTCCATTGTCCACGACAGCGAAGGAGTCTGGACTCTTTTAAGTGCAAAGACGCATTAAGAGAGCCAATTGGTACACATGACATACGTCCACTCATTTAACCTTAATGATATCGTGATCGTTTTTCTTAATTGCATTTCCTGCTTCAAGCGGCGTTGGCCCACACGCGCTCTCTTTCTCTCCAGGACCTAATGCATCCCTATTTTAAAAAAAAAAAAAAAAACTAATGAATAAAAGGTGCCTGTATAAAGAAAAGAAAAAACACACACTAACATAGGTTAACATAAGTGATATCTTGGTTTGCAAATTCATTGTAAAACTTGCAGAGCTCTACTATGATACTTTTAAATGAAATTCAATTTTACTGTTTATTCTAGCAAGCACTAGATGGCAGTATTGTGTTTAGGAGTCCATTTGAAAGAAGAAGAGTGAAACAGGATGTGGGTATAGTTTTAGACCAGCCTGTTTTTTTGCTGAAAGAATCCTCAACCCTTTTGATGTCTACGATAAGCAATAACGGAAAGACCATTTTAAATGGAAACTCAAACCTCAATTTATGAAGATGTGGCTAGGTTTTTCGTTATGGAACAGATTAATTGCATTTATATTTGTTTCAATGGGAAATCTCGCTTCCACTGTTTCTGGAAAATATACATTCATAAAACAAATTTTATGTGCAGGAGGTTATTCAATTGTATTATTTTGAAAAACGAGAATCTCCCCCATACTAGAATGGTTGGAGCCAACTTGCCACGTGCTCTACTATCAACCCAAACATTTCATATTTTTCAGTGGACAAATATGTATTTATTATTATTTCTTTATGAAGACAGGTTTGACACTTTATGTTGATTATTTGTTTGGGACAAAGATTTATGAATAATTAAATTAATGATATTTTTGTTGACAGATTTCTCCTGTAATCCCAAAAGATGATGCATTATGTTGAATCATTTTCTATGGAAAAATATGTATTTATAATTATTTCTTTTTGAAAACAGGTCTGAGACTTTGATTATTTTTTGTGGACAAATATTTATCAATAATTAACATATTTCTTTATGATAACAGATCTCTACTATGATCCAAAAGAGGTCACTAATTTTTGTGGACCAATACAAATGATGTTTGAGCGGTTGAATAAATGAAACACTTAGCATATTTTTAAGCCTTTTTTTTGTTTGTTTCTCCCAAAATTGCTTTGCAAGGTTAAGTGGTACTTGGATGAAAATATATTTCAAAGGTGAAAAAGGGTCTAATCCAGCGATCTGGCCAAGCAAGGGCATTTATATAACTATCAATCTATCTATGGAAGCACAATCGTTCATACTTTTACATTTGCAGCCAGGCACTTGCCAGCATACAGAAAATCAAATTTACCAAGATGGCTTGGTTCCAGCCAGCAAGGCACATTTGGCCCAAACGCAACGGCGTGGAGGCTTTGTGGATTTTAACATGGAACTTTAAATGCCATTTGAATAAAATCAAGTGGTTATTAGTCCACCAGCTCTGTAGCGCCTTCGCATCAGTTCCCCGCCGCCGCACGCAGCCAGCGTGACATTTAGCCGCGCCCGTGTGTTAGGCACGCTCGCAAATCACGGCCATGATTAATATGGAGCAGCTATTTGTGCAGGTAATGCCGCTCTGGCTTTTGCTTCCCTGTTGTACATTAGCCGGCTAATGTGAGGCTTTATTGATCCCTGTGGGGAAAATGTTCTTTTGGCAGCGAGGTCTCGGCGCAGGGTCGGGAGGAGCCGGAGCGGCCCCGAAGACAGCTGCTTGAGCATTCAGCTCGCTATTGAAGGATGCTCCAAGCCGCCGTCTGCTGCGCTTGAAGGGCGCTCGCTCATATCATATCGGTGACCGCTGCCCCCAATAATCCGACATCAGCATATTTCCACTCGCGGCAGTGACATTACGGATTGCGGAATGCGTGGAAAAGCCATATGTCAACAAGGAAAAATGCCACTTTCCGAATTCGGGCGCCGTCCGCTGATAACCCGGGAAAAATGAGCCGTCCGAGAAAGGGTGATTCGTATAAGCCTCGACGCGCGGGGTGTGATACCAGTCAAGGACTTTTGAAAGTGAAACGATTCGATTTGGTGCGATTACGATTTTAGAACGGGGTTCCTTTTCAATCGAGAAGGGCTGCGGTAGAACAGGTGTGAAATTCCCATACAAAGGCTGTCCTGTGATTGCTTATAATTACCCGGACATTTTTTTTTTTTGCCGTTTGGACAATTACGCACCACCCAACTCTGTCTTAAGGTTCTTTGTTCAAACAAAAACAAATGGCCACTGGACAACTAAACATCAACATGAATACTAATATTTTCCATTACGACACCAAAAAAAATACTAAAATGCATCACTTTCATTGTCTTTTGACAAGCTTAGCCAGTCCATCATATTCATCTTAAAAACCTTCTGATCCTGCTTCCGCCTTGATTCTGGAGTGCAAGTAGCCAATCCAGAAGGTGTGGCCTTAAGAGCTTTTACTCGCCTGAACCTGAATCCTATTATACTTGATTGTACCCCCCCCCCCCCCCCCCCCCCCCCCCCTTCATTGGTCCCCCGCTGAGTCAAGTGAAGTGTCTGCTTCACAAACCAATTGCTCCGGAGCTTGCGTTAAGTACTTGGAGGACCCCCCCCACCCCCGGAAAAAAAAGAAACAGTTGGGTATACCAGCCGCTCACACACGCTGCTAGCCCTCAATTTTCTTCCCTCAGCTCTTTTCGCCTCACGCCACGTCTTGTGGTAACAGCTCTCAGTCAACACCAACACGCTGCCAGAAACAAAGGAGACGTCTCGCCTGCTTCAAATTGGGTCATTGGTAGGGAAAAAAAAAAAAAAACTGCCCTAAAGACACTGTTATCCAGCAAGATGGCAGCTCACCTGATCAAGGAAATTGGGTCGCTCGCACTCGGGAGGGGGGGGACGATGTGAGTGACAGTCAAGAGACCTTTTTGACTGCATGTCAAGACATGCAACCCTTGTTTCCTTTTCACTGCTTTTGTTATTAAACCACACACAAGTCATCAAGTTTTGGTTTTACCAAACAGCAAAGTTCACTCCAAATTTGTTTTGGTTTCCACTGTGACGAGTCTCAAAATATCCAAGCCAATAAAAACATTTTTCAAACGTGCCCACTGATTAAAGTACTTCGACGATCAAATTTGATGTGGTGGAGCTAAATTCGTTTTGAATATAAAAACAGTATTCAAAAATATTCCAGGCGTTTATGAGTTTAAGTTGCGATATCCATTGAGGCCTTTGGCATCTTTTTTTTTTCTTTAATAGCAAATACAGCTTTTGCCATCCAGTCGACACCCCGCAGTGGAAACACCAACCAGGATTTTTTTGATCCGCAGCATGAGAAGAGCAAAGCTTGGAACGCATAACTTATTGACAAACCCAGGCAATATTTAGCATCTGTAGCAGAACCCAACTGAGACCAAAATCACATTATGCTATCTGTTAAAAAATTCAAGTGCTGGTCAAAAGTCTCCCCGTTTGCTCGTAGAAATAAAGTGATTTCAAAACCACAGTGGTGAGTTTTGCTAGCCAAAACAGAGTAAGCCCGCTTTGTTAAAAAAGTGATCAGTAGGAATTGGCACGGGACGAGATACAAATTCCACGAGACGAGATACCTCACGAGATTGAGTCCACGAGAACGAGATCTGACGAGATTTTTGCAGAATTTTCAAAATGAAAAAAATAATTGCTGATATAAACTTTCCAATTTAAAAATGATACATTTGACTGAGTAGGCTGCAATAAAGTATCTTAAGTTTTTCCATATGCTGCTGCAAAAACAAATGATGCGGCTGAGTTGAACAGGATGGCAAAAGAGAAATACATCAAAGAAAAAGCAATGAAAGAAGACACTAGGGAGCTGAAATTTCACCCAGTTGGTGACAACATGTCATAGTTCAGCATGACCCAACCACTTAGTTATCAAATTACCAGGAGTGTGCCATCCCCTGGTTAAAAATCCTGATGTGGAAGAAATGGACCCCAAAATGGTCAAAACTTTGTACCAGGGTTAAATACCTCAAGTGAATTTGAAGCGGACGCACAACGGTAGTAAACCGAAATCCCGGATAAGCATACACGACACCTTAAACATAGGTGACGGCGTCCCTGCCGAGCTACGAACCTCATATTTCAAAGCAATATCACATTCAGTCCACAAAAAAAGGGATAACCATACGAGGCGCCAGACTAGTGGAAGTCCCGACTCCTCAAAGTGATCCACTGCTGGCATTTATTTGTGTGATACATGCGACACTCTCCCATCCCGGAGTCCTCCAGTCAGCGCTTCATTCTCTGATGAAGGGTGACACAAGAAGTTGATCTGAAAAAGATGGCGCTCGGGGCATGGTTGTGTGCCATCACGATGGATGGCTACAGAGGAGCTGAGCCAAAATGCGGAACCGGATTTGAGCCAACCGTTTGATCTCAATTGCTCAGAGTCAACAGATCCGGTCTACTATTGGTTCCTGTCGTAAGATGCTCTGGCAATCAAGTCAGTTGAGGAGGGATAATGTACCGTAATCCTGCACTAGAAGGCGAACCAGATTATAAAGTGCGCCTTCAATGAATGGTCTATTTTAAAACTGTTTTCAGATATCTGGCTCACCGCATTATAAGGCGCATAGCATAGAAGCTACAGTAGTGGCTGGGGTTGCGTTATGCATCCACTGGATGGAGCTGCGCTAAAGGGAAAGTCAACAAAACAATCAGATATGTCAGTCGAACCTTTTTAATAGACAATCAGAAATTAAGGATAAAGATGATTTGTGGAAAGTACTATCTGAAGAACGGGGAAAAAATACTTGCCGATAATCTGTTTTAATCAAATCACAACCAAAGTCTTTGAAGTATATGTTTTTGTTCATTTAAAAACAGCTTCTGGATTCATTTTAGAAAAATTGTACTTCTTCCCGCCTTGTCCCAGCATAAATTGCTTCAAAAGTGGAGCGTATACAGGATATAAATATTTCAAACAGGGTGTTACATTTTCTTTTTTTTACTGTAAAATATACATTTATAATTTATAACTGAAATGGAGAGGTAAAAATTTAAGAATTTACATGGCAATTGAGTTAGTTTTTTGTCCGCCAAAAATAAAAAGTATAAGGCAATTATGCGCAGTCATTTTTAGAAAAAAATTAAAAGCATTTAGCTACACTTTATAGTTCAGAAAATACGGTACACCAGTTGAAGCCAAAACTAATTCCAGGCACAGTGACAACAGGATAGTAGCAGATCTAGTTCTTAAGAACGTGTTAGGGTGACGTAGGTCTATAATGGGTTTTGGTATCTTCCACATCAGGCAATTTAGAGTGGGGTATTAGTCAATGTCACAGGACATTCTTGGGACTTTTCGCCAGAGGATGATCCTTCAGAAGAATACGGAGAAAAAAATAAAACACAAAGAGCAGCAGGAACCAAATCACCACAGAAATTTTGCTATTTTTCACCCGCGCTACAGGGGAATGGAAGTGAATCTGGCACACTGACATTTCTTCTCAAGACTACAAGATCAACTGTTTGAAATGTTCAAATAGGTCTGTTTTTTTTGTGGGAAAGTGGGTTGAGCGCAGACTCGAGGATTGTAGGCTAGCATCTTGACAGAACGACGCAGGAGAAGCTGTCTCGTCCGCTAACGTCATCCGCTAGCTCGCTCGCCGCGGGCTGGAGTTCTCACCCTTCTCTTACATGTTTCATGCAGAAAATGACTGTCGCAGCAAGCGTGCCAACAGACGCACTGAGGAGTCAAATGATGATGATGTTGGTCCCAGGCCAGTTTTTAATTAGTGGCTTCCTCGGTGTGAAAATGCAGTTTTACAAATTAGGGTAGCGAATGTGAAAGTACCGAAATGTGTGACATGGCGGGGGGGAACCGGGAAGAACAGCGAATGCGTGCAACATTATTAACAATTGAGTACCAGACGAGAACTTTTATTTTAGGCCACCTTTGTCAAATTTGACAACTCTTATTACAAGTGGGAACTTGTGTGCTATTTCTTTGCATTTTGCTCAAGCTCTATTATTCTAAAACCCAGAACGCTATTTACAATTTGAAATTCTTTTAGATACGTCGTGTATGACCGGATGGTTCATTCTGAAAGTGGAAGGCGTTGATTCAGTTCGGCCGTGGGATTACGATTCAATTTGGTACAGCTCACTTTGAGTATGATACAATGACTTCTTTGTTGTGATGACATACACATGAATAAATGTGCGATTTACGTCAACAGGTTTGCTCCTAGAAAACTTGCTAAGTCTGGTTGTCAAGGACAAACTGGGTAAATATTCGTTGGACGGGGGCGCGGTGGTCCATTTAATTAGAAGATTTATAGATCAGAGTCAATTCGTGTCTTCATTTCAGAAAATCGAAAGACTTTAAGGCGGTGCTTCTCAATTACATTTTGAAAAGCCCCCCTAGGAAAGAGAAAATATTTTGCCCCCCCACAAATTATTTTCTACAGAAATTGTTTAAGTACACCTAAAATTCTTCTTAACAGTGACAATAAAAAAGCAATATAAACCTACTTTCAACAGCTACTTTTTTACAAGATTTACACAGTTTAAAGGTTTGTCTAAGCAGAAAAAAAACAGTGCAACAAGTGCTTGAAAAAATTATGTCAATTCTTATTTTATCATAATTACACTTCACGTGGCAAATCGCAGCCCCTCCAGGGGGCCCCACCCCAAAATTTAGGAAGGACTGCTTCAAGGATCTGTGGACATTGAGGACGAAATTGATTCAATAAATTGCAAATAAGGTAAAGAAAATTTATCTGAGACACTATGTCTGTTTTTAAGTCTTCTTAACATCATCAATTATATTTTTTGTTACCTCAGTTTGTTCAAATGGTCCTATAGTAAGTATCCAATCCAAAAATGTTGCATTCAAAGTGTTGGGTAGATGTGGAACAGAAATTGTAAACTACTTCAGCGAATGAGAGACTGTCTCAGGTTTCAAGGTCGTGGATTGGGAACATCTGGCGCAATTTCAAAAGGACCACTTCTTGTGCGGACATTTTTAACCAAACTTAATTGTCAGATGATGTACGGTTTGGCGGCGGCGGTGGTCTAAATTTGTATAGACACCTCAACAAAGCTCAGGTTCAAACTCGAACCTGAGTGCGTATTTACAACCGGTTGCCTCACAAGGTTATTTGCTTCCCGCTGCTCTCAAACATTTTAGTAGGCATTCCGCAGCTGCCACGAGTCTACCAGCGGAAACGCACCGTAAAACAGACCGTAATCAGAACAGCGGGCACACCATCATCTTTCAATGATATTCTTGCGCGACGGACAACGTAAGCCAGCTCTCGAACGCAACATTCTTCCTGGAAAGACAAACGGCGCACTAAAGTGTCCACGCGGCTAATCAGATCATTTCAAGGCTTCTCAGAACGCGGCCGCCCCCTGGCTCGCCCGCCACCCAATTACGAAGCCCCGTCAAGCGTCGGAAAGGTGCGAGGACCACAATCAACTTGGATTATTTCAAAAGTGAAAGGATTGGGTGGCACCGACACGCCTGACATGATAGAAGGGCTGCCAGAAGCTCTTAAGGCCTCTCAAGGGTCCGCTTTGCCAATGCATTTAAACACACGCCTCGCCTTCAGCGCCGGGATTAAGACGCCGACTCCCCCGAGGCCGAACAAGTGGCGTCCATGCGTAATGATCGAAGACACATGAAAGCGGTCTTATTCGGGTTTTTGTGTAATCCTCTTGAGCTACTTTGCACGTTTCTCTGCCCCAATAAGTTGATAAAAATCTGGCACCTTAATGGCAACAGATTTGGCATTTAATCCGTTGGATGGAGAAACTCAGCCAATCTGGTTGGGGTTGTAGGTAAATCTGATTTGTTGTGATTGTAAAAACACTTATCTCCGGGCGGCCTTGTGATTTAGCCTCAAAACATGTTGTTACATTATCATTAGCAGGAGCTCGCAGCCCGCATTACATCCCTAAAATGTGTAGCGGCAAAGATGTTTTGGACTTGTGTTCGACCTTCTCCTTTTCATCAATGTAAAACATGAAAAAAAAGAAAAACAAACATGGCATCTGCCCAAATGCAGTTTGTTGCTCAATTGCACTAAACTCAACATAATGTCAATAATAATAGTAGTACTAGCTCTCTAATTATTTAGCTCATAATTGTTGTTCATAAAGACTATTGGTTCTTCTTATATTCAGGATACAATATTACTGCTATTTACTTGGCTTTAATGTTGCCCCATGTGCCCATAAAGGAGTCAATACATAAAGGCATTGCCTACTAGCTAGTTAAATTGCTAGTGAACTCACCATCTTTCAAGATATAAAACTACTGTGCAAACAATCCTAGTGAAACACTATTCCATTCTGTGATGTTTTTAAGATATGTTCAATGTCAGTAGCACAAAAAAAGTGACAAGAAAGAAAAAGACGGAAAAATGCATTACCGTAATTCCCCAAATATGAGATGCACTTCATAAAAAAGATAAGGTGCATTTTTTTTCGACACCATTCGAGGAGGAGTGATCTGTCAGCCATAAAAGCAGAGTTTTAACACACACACATTTTTATATCGGCCGTATTCTTACTTACAATAATTACTGTAAAGGTACGAGCTAACAGCAGCTCATATTAGGTGAGGTTGTTGACGGCATTATTTTCAATAAAAGAAGCAAGCAGACTGAACCAACATCCCGAGCTAATCCTTGTTTATTCACAGGAGAATTATTAAACCGGAGTTTACATTCTGATAAAAAAAAAAAAGATAGTTTCTCTTGCATTTTACATGATAAAAAAATGCTGCTATGTACGTATGTCAATGCCTGGTTGACTAAAACACCGATAAATAAAACTGTATTATTGTCATAATAACTAGAAAAAGACAAAACGCATACATGCACACTAGCATAAAGGCTATCTGACAAACATTCAAAATCCAGTCTTTTCAGTTGATGCTCAAGCACTAAAACAATTGCTATACAATTTTTCAAACTAGTTTACACAATAAGTTATCAGATGTTTAGATTTCTTTTTCTTTTTTTGTATTATTTTGTTTTGCTTTTTGAATGGCTAGCCTCAATCAGACAATAAGTGCATCCGTCAGAGTCTAGGTTTATGTGTTAAGTTTTTAGTTTTGTTCATGTTCCCTGTTCCAATTGTTTCTCATCCAGGTGTTCCTTGTTGCATTATTAGTTTGAGTGCATTTAGTTCCGTTTAGTTTCACTTGTTGTTGTCATGCCCAACTGCTGGTCTTTGCAGTTTTTTTTCCTGTCCTGTTTTTACCGCTTCCTGGTTCCGTTACACCTCTTGCTAATTAAATATAGACTTCAGTCCCAACTCCATGCTTCCGAGCTTCTCTGCACTTGGGTCCACAACCATGGCTGCTTTTGACAGCATTTTTTGGTCCGTTATTTACACTCAATATTAAAATTAGTACCAGCACTGAAAGGCATCTTGAACCATGTAAGCTCTTCAAAAAGCATGACTTTGACACAAACCCTATGTTTTTGAATTGAAACTCCCTGTATACATTCATGACTTATTACAAACGGGCGGCCATATTGACCGAGTGAACTGTCAAAGCTGAGAGGAATGGCCGGATTTCCTCCATCATGACACGGCGTGACCCAGAGCACTGCAATACGCATTAAATTGCCTTCCCTAAAGCCGTGATTGTGTTAAGATCTTTGGCGCCAGTTGGCAGCAAAGGGGTTAAGCCTTTAATTCGACCACAATTCCACAGAGCATTGATTAGTGGAGATGGATGAAGCCACCAATGGAAGGGAAAGTCTT
Organism: Hippichthys cyanospilos; assembly: GCF_059441005.1. Lineage (NCBI taxonomy): Eukaryota > Metazoa > Chordata > Actinopteri > Syngnathiformes > Syngnathidae > Hippichthys > Hippichthys cyanospilos. Next base: position 4,288,732 of record NC_142379.1, read on the forward strand.
TATTTTTTCCCTTCATGTTGTTGCCGAGGAGGTGTTTATAGATCGAGACGGAAACGCGTCTCGTTTGTCGCCCGTGCGCACACACGTGCGTTATAACAAACGTGAATTTGTGCAGTTTTTTTCCGGAAAAAGACCTGTTTGATGAGTTTACCCTTTGAACCCAGCAGCGCCTTCTCGCTCACTATCAGAAAGCGCCGTAGCGTCTTGATGACGCGACCTGGCAGATAAATGCCGCTTGTTTCTAAGGCCAGGTCACTAAGATGTCTCTTCACAACTCTAATCTCATTATCAGCACAAGCTGGCTTTTGCAGAGGAAGGGAGGGCACACGAGACAACTTCATAACACAACCGGCTCTTTGACACGGGAGCTCATCTGTTGTGGCAGAAACAAGACTGCTACTGTGCACCCACAGTCTGCTTGGCGGAAGTGTGAAAGATATGATATACTGCAAGGATTGCGTCATGAGATTACTGTCCGCACATACTAGGACTTGGAATTGTGAGTTGATACACCACCAACACGGACTTCAAATATCCTGGAAACCATAGAAGTTGAACATTAGCCAGGGTTTCGGTGGAAAAAAAAAAAAAATATATATATATATATATATATATATATATATATATATTTATATATATATATATGCTTTAGAATACATACATGTCGCTACCAGGAATTTGTCATCGTTAAATTAGAAAATAGGTTTTAATTTGGTGTGTCCGAACTGACCAAAGCATGAGGAATAGCAGGTATAGTTGTATCCACCCCTAGGGCTACCGGAGGTGAGGTTATAGCTAGAAAACAGGCTGCACCGTTGCACTACAAGGAACATTCAATAGCAAGAAATGTTTTTTCATTTGTAGAGGACGATATTTTGACACACCAGATATGACAGGTAGTTTTCTCTATTATGTGGACAGTCTACTGTCTGTATAGTTAATAAAGGGTTTATAATGAATAGTCAGTGTAATTTACATTACTTATTTTTTTTCGATGGGAAGAAAATCATCTTATAATCCAAAGCATATCACATCATGATAGACAGCAAAATGTGCTGCAAAAAGACTTTATGAAAAACAATAATAATATTGAGTTATGCAGAGCGTTTCAAGGGCCCTAAAAGACTTTGAGGGCAAAGTAATGTCACTTGACCGGATGTTTTTGCTTTATCATATTATTTTGCGTTTTTCGGACAAAACGGAATCACATTACAAACATTTGTCTCAATAAAATCCACACGTGGTCAGTGATGAACAATCTCAATTGAATCAAGGACACAAAAGACTCATGACTCAAATCAAACTGCTTATTAGGAAGCTAATTTTGAGTAATTTCCCCAACGACAACAAGGGATTGTTTTTTTTTTTTTTATTCATTGATCACAAAAGATAACGTCTGTCGCATGTTTGTGTCTACCAAAATATGTCATTTCTGCTTCCAAATACGGCACGATCCTTTCCCGTCCTTCCCGTTTGACTGAAACGAGACGAGCTGGGTTTTCTCATTTCAAGCTTCTCGCCTGACACTCGGCTGATTGGAAGAAGATTAAAGGCATGACACTCATCTCCACTGCGGGATTTGACTCAAAAGTGTCTCTATGTTGGTCTTCATTTGGGTAATTAGCCCCCGTGACAGCCTACAGATGAATAATGAAAGACACTTAAATCCCACTAAACTCGCACAAATGGTCTTGATCACTTACAACTTGCACTAGCATGATAATGGATTTTTTTTAAATTTTTTATTTTAATATACGAGCATAGTAACACATTCCTGGAGTTGCCTTTTTTCACTTTGAAGTTCATTTTAAAAAGTCTTGTTTGATATTCTTTTGAAAGTTTGCATTTTTTAAAGTGGAGCAGCGACAGACGTCAAAATATGTAAATTACATTTTTTGTTTGTTTGTTTGTTTTACTGGGAATGGGACGGAGAAAATGTTTGGGCAGCTCTGGTTTGATCATATACATATAGCCTCATTTTCACTACCCTTATTGCCCTTCTACTATTTTTATTGCCTGCTATTGTTTACTTTATTATTTGCTCTATTGTGCGGAAAACTCTTGAATCTTAGACTTAGAAAATTCAAAGACATCTAAGTATGGACAGTTAAAACACTTGAAATTGGTTAGCAGGTGCTCCCTTTGTTTTTTAAATGGCTGGCAATAAAAAAAAGCTTGAAATGAATTGTTCAGCCCAAGTCTGAATGGGTGCTACCATGCTAGCAGTTGTAGCTAGCAACCATTTGAACGAACCAATCTTGTCCCTCGAGCAAGTGTAAATTGAAGCCTCACTTTCTTGTTCTCAGCAGACACTGACACTTGCACCTCCCGTGTCTGATGCCGTCTTCATCATGTTTATGCATTCGCAGATGCTTCTTGATACCTGGCACCTAACAAGACAACCGTTGGCTTTCTATCAGTCCAACCAAGGCGGCTGGCCCATCTTCTGACTTCTGACATCAACAAGAAAACTTGGACTCACTGGCCTCACAAATCACTACAGGTTTCACTACGCATTCGCACCGACGCATCCCGACGCAAGCTAAGCTAATTAAGCTAATTATCTTTTTTTTTCCCTGTTTAATCAGACCATAAACTTCAGCTGGGAACAGCAATAACCAGCTTGTAGACCCATTTTTTCCAGGATTGTTCATTATTTGCTAAAGTTCTGCTTACAGCGCTCACAAGCAAAAAAAAATATATATATAATGGCTAGTAATGATAATGCTTCTACAATAACAAGCGTGAGGAAGAAAGCAGGAAAATTACCACATTCAACAGTGGTCTAAATACCGGAGCAAGTTGATGATTTCGAACCGAACAACAGAAATGGACGTGCGTCTGCGGCAGGTACCATGGTTACGCTTTTTTATCAGGTGTGAGCAGCTCTCCTAGAAGCAGCTGCGTTCGCCGGAGCAATTTAGACGGCCAAATCAACACAGCGGCAACTCCCCATGCTGGAAAAAGAAATGAGCAAAAGAACATACTGACCGCGGATCTTTTCATATCATATGTCAGTGGTTCCATTTTAATCGAGCGATTTAACAATATTAAGTTATTGAGCGGCGGTTCAACACTGTGTAAGAGTCCCAACGTTCTTGGATTTTTCCACCCCTTTCTGCACGCATGGAAGTGATGGGCGGCTAAAATATTACAAGTATCCTTCTAACTAAAAACTGTCAATGGTTCCTCTTTAAAAAAAATGCTGATATTTGTGTACTTTTGATTTGATTCGAGCCGGCGTCTCAAGTTAGTAAAATAAGCTTGCTTTCGATTTTAAACCTAAAAATAGTCTCAGCGATGGTTTCAGGTTCAGCGTGCGATGTTTAATTCTTTTGATACCAGCCATTGAAAAATAAAAAAAAACAGAGAGAGAGCCTGCCAACCAATTTCAGGTGAAAAAAAAAACGTAGTTTATATCTTTTGGCGTCAATGGTCCATTTTGGCAGGGTTTCCGTTTATGTCCTTGCACGTCAACGGCACTCAAAGGTGTTGAAAAGAAATTCCAAAAAGATGCCTTTAGGGGAAAGAAAAGAATCAAGCGGGATGAGAAAAAGGGAGGAACTGTCAGCCTGACTCAGTTACTGATCAGGTTTTGGAGTTAGGTTTTGGGGTAGACTCGGGTTTCTAGGTCAAGAGGCCAAAAATTGCAAGGTGAGGGTTTTGGTTTTCTATTTTTAGTTATTTCCTATGGCAAAAACCCATCTGAGGTCAGCAAGCATCAGAAGTTGTGAGTAGGGTTAATTCAAAGGCACAGGTCGGGAAAATAAGCGGCCATGGAGACGAAATCCTCGGCGCAGCTAATCTGGTTTGGCTGGAATAAAAATGGATCAAATGATAATTAAAATAATCTTCGTACTGTGGTGGAACTAATCCCATTCTTATGGCTGAATCACTGATGTGGACACGCGGATTAGCTTTATTGGAGTGTGTTGGGGAATTTTTATTGGGACCAATGTTGTTATCAGTACTGCTAATCATATCCATTACTTTTTCTTCCTTGCCGACCTTTTTTTTCCCCTGCTTGATTTGTTTCCTGCTTCGGTAGAAACAAAAACGCTTTTAAGATTCACTGTGGACATATCATTCGGTACACTTTTTCTTTTGCCCGTTTTCTCTCTATCGTTGTTAAATCGGGGGCAAATAAACCAGTCATATGATCTACCTTAAGCAAAAATGGACCCAAAAAACGCGATTTTAAACATTAATATATATTTAGTATGAAGTGCTTTCACAAAACCGGGCTTATGTCATGATTGGTTTTGAGTTACTGACAAAAATCCAAATGAGTCAATTTTGGGATTTCTACAAAAACAATCTCCTTAAGAAAACAACTTTCATTTCCGAGGAGCCAAACGGTTGCAATTGTAATTGAAGTGTTTGAAAATAAGGAATTGATTTACGATGCACACAGTTGAAAACTGAAGTGGCAAAACTTTAAATGTGTGTTTTTTCTCAAAATTAGGGATTTCAATTGGACAACATTCAAAGTGCTGTCCATCAATCACTGAGCTACCTCCGTGTATTATATATCATTTTAAAGAGAATTGTGTGTATAATTACAATACATCAATGTCAGTTTTCGTTTTTTGGAGACATAAGCCTGATTTAGTAAAAACGCATCACGTATTTTGAATTGCACCCAAGATATAACTGTTATTATGCAAGCAATGCATTTTTTTTGTCCAATTTAAAGCCTGTAAAATACTGTAAAAGTCCTCTGCTTCTAAAAATGCTTCTTTGAATTCATTAAAAGAGTTACACTATGCTGCGCTATCATCAGCCCACCTGCACACATTTAAGTTTGGAAACACGAGCCAAATGTGACCCGCTCGGTGGCAAAAACATTTTTCTACGACTCTATAGGCAAGTTTACAATAACCACCTTAAGGCACGCTCATTCATTTTCTTTCCATTCGTCGCTAACAGAAGGATGAAGACGCGGCCCCGTAATGGATCGCACCCGTCAGCCATATAGCGGCCCATATAATGACGTCGGCGAGGAGACATCTTTCTTATGGAACGTGGCGGTGGTCGCACACTAATGGCATGCGGAGACGCCGGCGGCCCGGAGAGGCACGTCAAGCGGCGGTCAGGTCATTACTTTGGCCGCCTTCAAGTCGCAGTCGACCCAATGAGCCAATTAGTCTTGCCTTTGACAGATAACTGAACATACAAAAACACTCTCGTTCCTTCTATTCCTCCCATTGACAGCCCAAAGGTATTCCTTCCTCAGGCAATTTGCTTCAGTGCCAGAGGGATAAAAATACAACTAAAAATCCCCGCTGTGATTCATAACGGACACGGTGAAATGATAACAGGTGACACGCAGTAAAAGGAAAGTGAAGGAAAAAGAAAAATGGAAATAAAACTTTTCAAATCATAAAATATCAACTCCAGCGATATCCCTATGTGATATGATATTGGTCTCAAACCAGCTAAAGAAAAAACAACAAAAACAAGAGTCAGAAATTTTTCAAAAACTCTTATAACAGTTACAAGCAAAAAATATTCGATAAACATCGATTCAAATGGTCGTATCAATGATTCAATTCTATTTACTGTACAGTATATAATAAACCAATCACTCAAATTTTTGCACTAGAATACTATGCCCAATTTACTTCAACTAAAAATAAAAAACATACCATATACCATAATTCCCCAAATTTAAGACAAGCATTTTCCCAAAAATGAAGGACAAAAGTATGACCTTTAAATGGTAAAGATTCTTTTTTCTTAATCTGAAACCGTTCCAGAAAAAATTGATCCGTCTGCCACATAAATCGAGTTTTTACGCATCGATGAGCATTTCTATAGCAGACATATTATAACTTAGAATAATTACCATAATGGGACAAGCTAGAAGGCAGACGTCTGTTGACGGTTAGCAGCCAGTGCTAGATGCAGCTAACAGCAGCTCGTGCTAAAGAAGCGAGCAGACTGAACCAACGTCTGAGTCCATCCTTGTTCACACACAGGAATTCTACTAACATGTACTCATACAGGGCAGCGCTATATAACATGATGAATATATTATTAACTAGCATGTTATCCGCAGTCAGAAGTTGCTGGATCAACAAACAAATACATTTCGGCCATATTATCATAAATCAACATTTTTGCGAAGAAAATACAACTTACAGTCGTGGGCCAGATTGCACAAAGACAAAACAATGTGTACGTCCCAAACTGACTGCGCTCAAAACCGCACCATCCTTCTCAATATATAATGTAATATCAACAGCGGCCAGAGGTGGCGCCAAAAAACAAAGATCAAGGCAAACGAAGCACAAATGAATGAACTGTTAAATAAATCAATTCCAAAACTAATTATGTCAGGTTGTTGTTGTTTTTTTTTTTAAACACAATACTTCCATTTTCATCATGCAGTTAAATAATATGCTTTCAAAGAAGAAAACTAAAGCAAATTCAACAAAAACAAAGCATCTAAAAAATGCAGTTGAATAAAAACTAACAAACTGAGCATGAAAACAAAGCGCGAAAAACAAAAGTCGAAATGAAATCAAAACACACGACATCGACACAGTTAAAACCGTTAGAATCCTGACACGGAAGCAAACCGGGAGACTTTTAATGGGCGTTTCGCTTGACGGGTGACCCCGGGGCCCTTGAGCGGCCTCACGTGAGCAAGCCCGGAGCCCGGAACGGCAGGTTACACCTGCGGCCAGATGACGCCATTAATCCGACCACGCTATCCCTCCCCGGCCATCTGGCCAAAGGCGCAACCTGCCTCTCGCCCCCCCCAATGAATACTAAACTCCGCTTTCTCCTCGAGACGCCAATTCCGCCGCCAAGGAAGCCGCCGTTTGCCCATCGGCTGACATTTTCAAAGTAATCCAGCCGACGGGAGAAAAACCCGAAAATTGCTCGACTATAACAGCCGAGCGAGAGAGACAATAATTTTCCCGCGCTCCCCTCAGACGGCCCATTTTCCTTCCAACTTTAAAAAAAAAAGAAAATGTTTTATTTCCGTCCATACCAGCGTTTCTCGTAGCGCTTTACCCTAGAAAATACATCGTCCTCAAGGGATAAAAGACAAACATTTTCACATCAAAGACTTACTGATGTCATCTCTTTTGAAATAATAATAATAATAAAGGAAACACATTCTGCCAGACTCAGCAACTGTCGACGCGTATCTTTTCTCAATTAAAAGAGAATAATTGTGCCGCGATGAATCTAAGGAACAAAATTCAGCGGGCTTCCAAAAATGGAGATTACGGCGGGACGTCAAATTAGGTGGCGCCAAAAGGTCGAACAACTTGAAAAGTGAGCAATAAAAAGCAAAAAGATGAGCAAATAAGGATGTTTTGATCATTTTTACACTCATTACTGAGAATACATTTTAAAAAATCATTAACGTGTTTTGAAATATGTATTGAATATTGTTGATCCATACAAGACAAGAAAAACGTAAAAAAAAAAATCTATTGGCTGAGGAAATGTAAAGGTCAATCAATAGATAAATTCAATGTTATAGATTTCAAATCATCATATCCCTTTGAAAACAATGAAAATGCTATTAATCTGTTCTGGTGTCACAACAACAACAACAAAAATGTAAAAAAAAAAAAAAAAGACCACTTTAATACCACTTAAATAAAATGAAAAATATGATACAGTTTGTGCATTATGATATATGGCCACAAAAAAAAAACTTCAGGAAGCTCCCAAAGTCATCAGCAGGTCATAAAAGTGAAATGAAAACTTAAAGATGTAAACATTTATAAATAAACAAACAAACAAATAAATAAATGAATAATCAGCTCATTTTTATACTTTACAAAATCATCTCACGGGCCGGATTAAATTTATTTGTGGGCCAGAACCAGCCCGTGGGCTATATGTTGGACAACACTGGTTTAGGACCTTGGGAATATTGATATTAATGGGATGTCCCCACAATGATAGAAAAAAAAAACTAATGTGTGTGCCCTTGTTTTTTGCCACATGGTTTTACTTCCTTTGTGGGAACCTCTTGCCCTTCTGGGGATCACTTTGTTGGACCCCCAAAATTCCAATTTATATTATTATTTCCATTACAATCTGAAAGTCATAATCAGCACTTCTGCAGGCCACATAAAGAGATGACGCGGGCCGGATTTGGCCCCCGGGCCTTGAGTTTGCCACCCGTGGTCCATCCCAAAAGGTAAATGTGACTTGAATTAAAATGAGCGCACGGTATTCCTTTGCTACATTGTGATATAAAATCTTAATTTGCAAACTTTCATTTTCGACCATAACTTTTTGCAATTGTTTTTAACTCAGACGAGTCAAAAAAGTGCATTTTTTTTTCAAATCGATTCATTTGATTACCTTTATGAGCGTAATTTGTACATGGCACGGTTCTTTGGAGTCAGGGACGTAAAATGTTCAAAAAGGTGCATCAACATGACCCTAAGACACACCCGAGGGGGTCGACCATGGCGACGAAGCGCGTTAGCATATTCCGTGGTTTGCAGGCTAAAATCAGCAGGCGTCTCCACGCACGCCTCGGGTCCTCGCCTCCTTTCCCCGACTTGGAGGCAAAAGCAAGGTAGGGCGTCTCATCTCCTCCAGGGGTCCGAGCGCAGCGACCGGCAGCGACCGTCGCATCATTAGTCACATGAGGATGTTTTTTTTTTTTTTTTTTTAACAGCAACTTGTGAGCCAGCTCAGAACTGATTCATCTAACACGCACACAAGAAAAAAGACTTTACATGTCAGCGAGCAAGTGGGAGTAAAAGAGAGGCTGACTGTCATGGAGGACGTGGTCGCTAGCTTTACTAATGATTGCCAATTACCGTCGCTGTGTGTGTGTGTGTGTATGTGTGTGTAAGCCTCCTTGTTTTTGCTGAAAGGTGGGGACCGAACCCCAGGTTTCACTCCCGTCTTTGTGGGGACTGTTTCGGTTGACCCCAAAAGTTTAGATCTCTTGTTGAGGGTCAAGACTTGCTCTTAGAGCAGCGGTTCTCAACCTTTTTTCACAGATTTACCCCCTGAGAAATATATTTTCAGCCATGTACCCTTTAGCCGGCACAAAGCATTTCGGGTTTAAAAAAAAAAAACGCTTAAAACATGCCATCGGTGTCTGATTTATTAAACTTTAGACCTTTATAAACTTCGTTTGTATGGGTTGACATAAAATAATCAACTTAAAGTGTCCTTTTTTGGATCATAGAAAGTGTTCGCCGTCATCTTATTTGAATTTTTGCAACTTTTTGACAGCTCTTATCATTGTTTCGTGGGAAAATGTAAGCAGAAGAGAGTGCTAATTTAAAGCATTAGTCAAACGATCAATTGGCTTATTTCGAGTGGCTTGTGAGTGGATGAGTGCTCGGAGCGCAAACCACAAGCAAAATATCTCTTAATGAACTGTGATCCTTATTTTTTTTTATATTTTGATTTTTTTTAGGATCTTGGCCTAAGAGAGTTTCCATAAGTGGACCTCTTGAATATTTAATTGAGGATCTCTGCGATACAGCAACAGGACAAGATAATACCAAAGGTTATTTAGTGATTTCACTCCTCCAGTCGAATGAAGGCATCCGTCGAAATGCGAGTTCTCTCAGCGCAAACGGTGGTGATGCGTGCACGTGATGCCTCCCCTTCATTTTCTTCTTTGGTAGTTTTGCTTTGGTGGGCCAGCGCTCGCTTAAGATTCTCTTGGCTGATTAGCATTGTAGGCCAGTTAGATAACGTGTGGGCCGTGGATGGCAAAACCACTAATGCGGTGAACTGTAGCGAACATCAAAGCGAGCGATTCGCCATCGCAAAATGCTGATTGGTGTGTGAAAATAATGATGGCGACGGTTTGACTCGCATTCTCCTCCGAGTCGGCGGCGGTGGCGGCGGTGGTGGTGAGGAGGATGGATGTGTGTGTGTGGGGGGGAGCATGCACAACTTAATGGGCATCGAATCCGATGTTTACGGCCAAAATGTAATCGTATTATATTTGTAAGCGCGGAGCAGAAGCGAGCCAGCAGACTGTGACAAAGACTTTTTGAAAAACGTGTCTCGTAAAATGCCGTTTAAGAGACAGGCTGCGCCGCGTCGCTGCTAATATCCATCACATGCTTGTTTTGACCACCTCATAAAATCCAAATGACCAATCGATGCCTGTTTGCTTTCGCGATATTTATTGTCACTGAATGTGTGCATACTAGGCATGGGCTGATGTTAGATTTTGATGGTTTAATAACCACAAACTAAATTATCAGTGTCACACAACCACGGAAATATAAATGACAAAATGGGTTACAATGACTCTGCAAGCACTGGTGATACCATATCCTCCTATTATTGTTAAACTGTACCACGTTTTCACAAATGTCCACTGTGAGGCCACTGAAAAAAATCCTCAAAAATATTAGGGAAACATTTTAGAAATAAGTCCGAATGTTGTCTCTTGGAACCCTGCTAATTACACAGAAAGCAAGTTTGTTTGACTAGCATGAGCAGAAATATGCGTTTTTAATCAAAAATTAGGACGTACATTTGGATTTTTGAAGTCCCGTTTTGAGAGCCATCTTGTACGATCCAAAAAAGGCATGAGAGCATGCGAAGCGTCCTAACTTGATTTTAATTGGTAAACCTGTGTCCAATCATCTTCAAATTGAGCTTGAAATGCCAGCGGAAAATAACAGATTTTCTGAATTTGCTATTGTTGGTAATAACGCTCCCAAATTTAAATGCTTACAAAAAACTGTAGAAAATGTGAAACCACAATATGTTGAATAAAATGAATTCTTCTTTGTCTAACATTTTTTCGTCTTTCTATATTGTGACAGAAGGCGCTAGCCGCAAGCTAGCCCGACACCTAACAGACCTCCACGGCTCCTATTGGCCAGCTGGCAAGCTCATCCATGATGTCACTTCCTTGTTTGAGGACGGAAACATAAAAAAATAGTTGTTCTAGCTTTTAAAGCTTTTAAACAGATGCGGAGGCTCGGCTAGCTTAGCTAGCTAACAGCAGAAATGAGTCCTATACTCACAAGTGTTTCACTCTGGGCCATTTTAGCCGCGCCCACAAAAATAAAATACAAAAAACAGTCAAACTAAAAGGGCGCAACAAACAGTTTAACGCAACAATAGCTGTCTCTACAGTTTAATACTTTTTTTTTATGTCTCCAGCAGTTATTTCCAAATATTAAACGTGGTAAGACGTCCAATTAATTTAGCAAAGAGACCATTTATTTGCCTCGGGAAGAGCTGCTTTTTTTCGTTTTTTTTTTTTTTTCTTCAGTTGAAAATGACTTCAAATGGGCTTCACAGATGATTACTTAACTGATGAGAGAATCTACTTGAACACTAATCGCCACTTAAAGAAGCATCTCTAGTCTTTTCTATGCTGGCTCTTATCCTGTAATTTTATCTAAATGATTATTTCTTTTAGCATCTGCTTGTTAGAGATGATATTTTGTATGCAATTTAATTCCTTCTAAAACCAAGACCTGGCATGAACAAACTACAGCGTGTGGGGCCAGATTTGACTCTTTAAACTTTCTAATCCGGCCCGCCAAACGTTTTAAGGTCAAAATTAGCGGTCAGGAGGAGAATGATAATGAGAATGATAACTATTGGTGCTTTAATATAGTAAGTCAGCACTAAAAACAAAACTTCATTTTGTTCATTTAATTTTCAGTTGCTATAATAGGCATTTCAATAAATAAATACATGGGACTTGATTAACAATGTTGTAATGCAAGGGTGCCAAGCATACGGCCCGCGGGCCGGTTCTGGCCCCTAAACGGGTTTAATCAGGCCCGCCAGATGATTTTGTAACGTATAAAAATTTGCTAAATTGTTTTCAATGAACGAAAAACTTCAAATGTTTTATGATTAATAGTGATTTTGCACTTGTACAATTTAGGACAGTATTAAAAAAGAAGAATACATTTGAAGCTGTTGTTTTAAAGTTGCATAAATATATCCCATGTTTTTATTGGTGCGGCCCACTTGAGAATAGATTTTCCTCCATGCGTCCCGCAAGCTTCAACAAATTTGACGCCCCTGTTGTACAGCATGTTTTTCTATCATATGGATTATCCAAACACCCTATCTGCATTTGCACTTTAAAATCCCAGTCATCTGTAGTTCTTGGCTGCTTGTACTTCCTGCAAGTATAATGTATCCAGGTATGTAATTAAGGTTGATGACTGGTTGAAAAATGCCATTTTCGGTATCTGTCATCACTTGGCACACCTGGTGTAGCAAATCACACACACGTGTGCGCACGCACACCACCAAATCAAAAAGAAACGACACTAATCCTTTTAGATTTTCATGAACTTAAATTTCTTGAATTTTGCAGATTTGCTATGATAGAATTGAACATTTTAAATTCTAAATTGTACCATTTGTGAGGTTACCAAGTTATCTGGCCTAGTTTTGCATTAGAGAGTTATTTGCATTTCCTGCCTGCAATCAGCATCTCTAACCTCCGCAGGGGTGTGTGTGTGTTAGTTTGTGCATGTGTGTGTGTGGTCAATTAGACTGCCTGGTGGAACACCCACACTAAGGTATGTGTCAGCCTAACAAATGCAGCCATGCGTGGCGTCAGAGGGGGTGATTCGCCGAGATGGACCGTGCTGGAGAAAGTGACAGCGAAGATGTAGAGTGCGGCGCGATGGTCTCCACGTGAGATTGTGTCGCTGACAGAGAAGAATAATGGGCATCATGTTACATTTAAATGTCATTTACGGCGAACTGTGAGGCTGGGGAGATGGTGGAGGTGTGGGGGGGCAGGTTCCTGGCATCAAATGATATGTGTAATGCTCTCCACATGAACTGTAGGATCAAGGAAACTGTATGGAAATATTTAAATTAAATATCTGTTGCTTAGCATTGTGAAACCGCGACTATCACTGCTAACTGTTAGCATGTCAGTGGCGTTTTCAATCATGTTAAGCTAGCGCTTTGGGAAAACAAATAACGTTTGGTTCAGATTGAAGAATTACAGTCAATGAAGTTTGTGTGATTGGGTCATAGGGCGACATCCATAGGACACGTTTGATGCCAAGGGACACGAAATGTAACGCGAGATAGACAATCGGTTTCGGGAAAGTCAAAACAGGAAACAGAAATACAATGCGGCCTTCCAGATAAAAACGCACGGAATTAATCTCATCTTAATGGCCCTGTTTGTGAACAGGGATGGATTCAGTCATTGGTTCGGTCTGCTTGCTTCTTTTAATGGGGAAAATATATATATATATATATATTATATATATCAAATCAAACACAATGTAATAATGTAATGTTAATATATAATGTTATGTAATGTAGTATATATTAATGTTCACTACTGCTTATAATATCAATTTATACGATGACCTTTTCCTCTTATTTTAAAGGTTTTTTTTTTTTTCCTTCGTAAAGCACCCTGGATTGAGGTAATGTCCAAAAGGAAAACGTGATCTCATACAGCGTCCTGACGAGAACACGGTTTGTTCCGACACTGGCCTAATTTCTACTTGAGCTAATGAAGCCCTACATGATGAGACGAGATGACCCTCAGAGCTCAGCGACGATGTGATGCAGTTGCGCCGGGCGGGCAAACACGAGGTCCGCGCCACAGCCGAGCGGCTCAGCTGAGGACACGTCAACGTGCTTGATAGCTGCGGCCGAAAAGGAAAACTGAGCTAACGCCACATTCATACCGCAGGCGAGAGTCACCTTGTCACCGTCCTCGGCCCACTTTGAGCTCAAAGTCATGTGACATAGCTGGCATATACTCAAACATAATCAAAGGCGTTAATGGTTATAAAACATCTAAAAAATGTCAGCCCGCTGGTTCGAGTCCAAGTTGAAGATTTATTTTATGGGCTAATAAGATATGGATGTCAGTATTTTTGATTGCTAAAGTTGTTGTCGAGCAACTGGGTATTAATGAAGTGAAAAGTAAATGCATCATTGTAAATTGAAAGAAGCTTTTGTTCCTTTTCTGCTTTTAGCAACGCCGACAACAAATGATTTTTAGAGTATCTTGGACAAATTCAAGCTAACAAGCTAATATTACGCTAAGATTAGCGTATTAGCATATATGTCTTGAAACGAACATTTGCTATGAGCGCTAACATATCTTCGATTGGTTAAATAAACATGGCAGACTGACTAACTGGGCGGCTAGCTAGCTTTGTTTGGCTAGTAGGTTAAAAACTGTAAACTCGTCCTTCATTAAAAGTTCAGAATTAATTCAGAGCTAACATATCTTCGATTGGTTAAATAAACATCGCAGACTGGCTAACTGGGCGGCTAGCTAGCTTTGTTTGGCTAGTAGGTTAAAAACTGTAAACTCGTCCATTAAAAGTTCAGAATTAATTCATTCAGATTATTAAATTAGAACATTGTGTTCCACTGGAGGTTCCACAGTCTCTCGCAGTCATGTCACAGAGCTTCAATCATGTTGAGAGAAAATTCTTGATAGCTATTTCTTGTACTGCAAGTGTACATAATGCGGGTGGCAAGTCCATTAAGTTGACTGTCATAAGGAGACGCGAACGCTCTTGCTATTCTGAGAGACTCACACTCTAATCCATAAAATGACTTCAACATTTATTTTCTATAAATAAAAGCACAATGGGTCTGAAAAGAAAAAAAAAACAAGATGAGCAGGAATTGCTCTTTAATGTGAACATTTCTGAGAAAAACACTTAACCATTCTTTTAAGTGCATTATGGCAGACCAAATGATTGATATACAACAAAAAAGAGCTTTACTTATATATTTACTTCAACAGACTTTGCCATCATCTATTCTTTTCTTTGGTCAATCGCAAAATAATTAGAAAATAACGCTAAAATAAATCACTGCAAATCTTGTCCATCTTGTTCAAGAAAACATGCGGGTCTTCTCAAGTTTAGATTGGCAAAGAGCTTTGCTATTGCTTTCTATATGAGCGTCTTTGTTGCTTTTGGTAGCTGCAGCCACAGCCGGGTGCTTTGCATTGATTTGCTAGGCTAAACTTTAGCTGCTTCTGTGGTAAGCAAACGCCTTCTTACAAAAAATGCATATCACTGGGGGATATTTTAAAAAGTTACATTTACCATTCATCGGAACAACAACTCATATAATCTTCCATTTTCACGTCTTCCTTCTGCCTTCCCACCCGCAACAGGAGCCTATCGGGTTATGTCAAACACAATGACAGCCAATCAGTGTCCACTGCGAGTCTCCTTTGTTTTCAATGCTCAAAAACTCACATACAGGAAGTACAGTGCACAAAAACGGAAGCGTAAAGTTAGAAATTAATATGACAAAAACACTCGAACTATGATTGCAATTATTTTTTCAACTTGAGAGTCCTATTTCCAGTCTAAATACATTGTCCTACGTCCCAATATTTCCAGACTTGACCGCATCCTACCCATACGTCCAACAAAGGTGGCGTGCGTTGATGTCACGCACAAGTCCCGTACAGTCCACATCCGGCGATAGCGCTTGACTAAATCCAAATGTTGAACAAGAGTGCAAAGCCAAAATGATGCAGCGCTCACTTGACTCACACAAGTTTGACGAGCCTTGGGGGCTTCTCCGAGAAGCGTCTGAATTATACACAGTACGGGTCGGCTTTAGAGAAAGAGGGGGAAATTAATCATATTTAATGTGTGCAAATGTTTGCATTCGCTTGGTGACACAATATCACTTTGCTCTGCTAAATACGACTTTTAAAGCAGCCGCTATTAGCGTGAAAGGTAGCACCTCCTCAGATCATATCGCTGCATCCATTGTTTGCCGCTGCGCCCTCCGCCGATAAATAAATCATCACGTGAGCATGTCTGTTCCCCTTTTCCCAGGTAAATCTCTGCTTTTATGTCATTCCCTCTAGCCCATCAGGGATGATAAACCAACATGGTTGAAATTCATTTTTGGAGCGTTCAAGCGTGCCGAGACAACATTATGCCCTCTTAAGATGAAGAAGTGCTCCTCTGCTGTGTGCTTAAAAGCAGGACCCCCACCCCCCACCCCCCCACCCCCCCCCACCCCACCCCCCACCCCGCTTCAAAACGCAGGCAGCGCAACCACAGTGGAATTCAGAGCAATATAAAAACCAAAAAGACATTTTTTATGACTTGTCAGCACGCTTGTTCCTACATTTGACTTTCCAAAACATGGAAGTAAAGTGCACCTTTACGCTTCCAGAATAAAAGTAGATACTTAGAATCTTCTCCTTTTGAATACAAATACACACGCACACCGTGCAATAGTTGACAAGATAATCTGTAAGAACTTTGGATAGATCTTGAAATGAAGGTTTACCAAAATGAGGGTCACGGCCCAAAAATGGGCTCGCCAGAGGTCAAATGCTTTGAAAGAAAGACCCGATCAATGACATAATTGATCAAGTTTGCAAATTATGACATGACAACAATCACTGATTTTGCATCCAATGAAAAACAGCTGCCGGTCCCATGCAGAGTAAGAGTTTACGTAGATTAATTGGATTAAGATTTCATTAATAATGAACAATTCTATTTTATGTTGTAAAATGTGTCAATATTCATGTCCATTTTTTGCATGGTAAATGTATTTGTGCATAAAATATTATTTTTACTGTGATTTTGCTCAGAGTGCAACTTATTTGCACTTGGTAAATAATGAAAATTAGCTCAGATAATTAAAAGGAATGGTAAAATTATAAATAAAGTTTCAAATATACATCATTCTCTTACAGTTTAATAATATTGATGTAAATGTGAGATATCACATAACAAATCCACTGTATACTTGCATGGATATTTGTGAAATCTACTGGTTTGATTAGATTTTAGTATTAAGTTTTATTTACAATCATGGAAATCCGTGGTAGTGAACTAAATAAAGTCATAAATACTTGTTCAAATAAATTACTTGTAAGACCTAATTGTTAAGCACATTTGCAAAAACAAAAAAATAGTCGTAGTGTTTTGTTGACATGAGTGGAAACTTGAACTTGAACTGTCTTTTTATGAGCTACTTGTCGCAAATTGCAAAAGTGAATTGGCCCCAGTGGGACCATTCAACTTGCAATCATTTGACCTTGCGTTCAGCCACACTTTCAACCAGAAGCTCTTTTCACTTGAGTCGATCTTACCTTGAGCGATCCACCAGATCATCACGAAAGCTCGCAATCTTGAGTGCATGTCCATGGCGTCGCAGGAGCCTCTTGAAACTTGTCAAGCCCTCCTCACACACCTGCCAGGTAACTCCACGAGAATCCGGCACGGGAGCGACGCGTGCAGCAATGCCAAACAAAGCTTGCTCTCATGTTCCCGTCCATGGCACGCTGCTCCCGCCGCCGTCCGACGCCACTTTGCCGCAGCTCCCTCCGTGTACGCTCCGTTTCGCCTTCGAGGAGCTCCTCGCTCCCACCTTCAACCGTAGTGTGCGAGAGAACAAGTGCAGCCAGTCAAAGCCGCGTGCGAGATTGAATGTGCACGGAGTCTGCTCGCCGCCTGCTCTCTGGCGCTCTCTAGCGGGCGCTGCAGTTACCGCAGCTCGTCAAGCACGTTCAACTTTTGACCTCTGAAAACCTAAAAGCAACGGCGCTTCGCAATGTAACTTTCGAGAAGACAAATAATCAGTCGAAAAATAATTATTCAGAATGCAGCTTGGTTATTTACAGCGGAGTCACGTTTAATGAGCGTAACTACGGACAACAACAACGTTTTAATTTGCTGGAATATAAAAGGTTAATAATCTTCAGCAGTAAAAAGTGAATATTTTCTATCATTCATTTGATAACGTCCTTATTTTTTTGCACAATTATTCCGATCAAGGCTCGCCCGGTTTCTGTTTGGTCACGCGACGTTCGCAAACCCTGAGCATATTTGATGTATCTTTTTTTTTTCCAAACGGCAATTTGTCTTGCCAATTTCAGCAGCAACAGTTAATACTTTTGTCCGTAATTTGATGTCTAGGTAAACTCAGGTAAACAATCACGACAACAGGTTCTGGTTTGGTCACGTGACTTTCGCAAGCAGAGCCTTGCTTGTTACCTTAGCCTTAATTATGTCACTTTCAGACAACAGGTGGCAACTTATTTTGCATTATTCAGAAGTAAACGTCATTTCTTTGATTCTAACTCATTTATGAACGAAAAGTATCTTTCGCGTACATTTAATACTTTTGAAAATACATGTTCAATGTATGACTAAAAACGACTTTGCATGTGCTCAAAATAACGACCAATCATGGCTCACCTGTGGTTAAGTCACGTGATATTCCCAACTTGACCAATGATTGGCTGTTACCTGAGCTTTGAGGATGCCGTATGCAGTGAACAATAAGTTGTTTAAAAAAGCGTTTTAAAAGCATTAATTCTACATCAGAATGTATGAAGTTAAATTACAACAAAAACGTTTACGCCGTACTGCCGAAAATATCCAAATCCGTTCCACTCCAATGAAACTTTGCTTCGTCCATCTCGAAAAACTTGAAATGTTATACATGGGTTTAGCCAAAACATGGCGCATTGAATGTAGTAAATACGCATAGAAGTGAATTGTCATGGTTTATAAACAGAAATCCAAAAAACATTTAACCCCAGAAAACAAAAGACGACCGTGTTATCTTTCAACCTTGATTTGCCCGG
This sequence comes from Hippichthys cyanospilos, assembly GCF_059441005.1. Taxonomy (NCBI): domain Eukaryota; kingdom Metazoa; phylum Chordata; class Actinopteri; order Syngnathiformes; family Syngnathidae; genus Hippichthys; species Hippichthys cyanospilos. Next base: position 4,307,309 of record NC_142379.1, read on the forward strand.
ACATGGAAGATTTGTGACTGTAGCAAGGCTGCCACCTAGCGGAAAGGAGGTGAATAAACAGACGGCAATAAATGCCATTAAAACCCATGACTCTGAAATACAGTACTTGCACACATCAGCAAAGACGCAATGTTCCAGAATTTTAAAAATTGATTTATTAAAAATAATGGATCAAAGCCGGTGGAGATGTACAGGGGTGTCACAGTACAGTACAGTATTCACACACACACACACACACATTCACTCACACTTTATGATTCAAACATTATATCACATTATCACATTTCTCATAAATACATTCAAGAATCATCTCTACAATGTCATTGTTGCTTTTATTTCTCTGTTCCAAAAAAAAAAAAAATCTTTTGTTGACGCTAATATGGCGGAACTGGATGTAAATGTAGTTACATATATGTAGGGGGAACATTTAAAAAATATATAAAACATGGATTGGGGATATCGCCAATTTTTCTATTTCCTCATATTCTTTTCAAAGCAAAAATATGAAGCTATATTATATCAATATTTCACTATTATATTACGACTGTATACTCACATATTACGATATATTATTTTAGTGTATATTATTATTATTAATATGATAATTATTGGTCTTTCGTACATTTAATGGAATTGAAAATCAAATTAGGAAAATATATTGTTTATAATAGTTATTTGTTATGTTATTTAAGTGTCATGAATCCAATAGTTTACTAAAAATATTTGATTGAAAATTAGCATATGTTCCGAAATGATGGTTATTCAGTTCACTACAAGTGTTCATATAATTTTTTTTTACTAACAATTTAAATTCTAAATACTAATTATTGCATAAACTGACAAATATTTTTTGGAATTTAAAATGAAAGAAAATTACATTTATGTACTTCAGAAAATGTGTTTTTATTCATACCATCAGGAAATGCATTATGAACTATTAACTATGTTAATGAAAATAAATATGTAATAAATTGTCATTTAAAATATAGTTTAAAATAAGTGCTTATTTCACTACTATTATTTATATATCATTTCATATGAAAAATGGACATTTGATGTCGTGAATTGTTCCCAAGTTAACAAAATAAAACTATTCGAACTGTGCAATATCTATTTATGGATACATGAATTTCAAATTTCAATCTTGAACTAAAAGTTTCATTAACAAATAAATAAAATAATGTTGAACCTTTCGAAGAAGCCAAAATATTCGTTGTTATAGCAGTTCAGAACACTGTATTAATTTATTTCCCAAAATATAGTATGTACTGACTGTATTCATTTCCAGTCGCACTTTCATGTGATGTAATTCCCAATTTGGACACTGGGCGACGCTGTTGTATTCCAATAGTTTGAATGTGTCGCTTTAAGCAGGGTATAACTGTGCGCGTGCGCTGTTCGCGTGTGTGCGCGTGTGTATAAAGCAGCGAGGGATTACAAATGCATGTCGAAAGTACACCGTCACTGTCTGTGACCTCCTGACCTTGTCACACAGTCAATGCAAACAATAAACAACACATGCACGCACACACACACACTTGTCATTGTATTGTAGATGTGCACAAGCTATTGATTAGCACAAGATAATATGTACACTTCATTTTGGAGTAATCCAGGCTGACAAAACACTTGTAGGAATTGTAAAAGGGTCCTGCGAATTGAGTATGGACATTTTACAGCTTGCTTGTCATTTATTTGACACTTTTCATCAATGAAAGGCTCACAAAGACAGAAATGGAGAAGGTGTCCACTCACATGAGGTTCTGGAAGGAAACAAAAGTCGTAAAGTTAGCTAATATATGACACGTACTGGAAGCTTGTATTTCCAAGCTTCCAATATGGAAAAGAAAAAAAATCCTTGGTTTGGGTTGCTAAAACATATGGAAGAAAATCATTTTATTTAGCTAGTGGGACAGCAACAAAACTCGGAAGCACAACTGAACAATTTTTCTTCCTGAACCATCAAGAATTTCATTCAAGTTTACCATCTAGCAAATCTAACAATGCAGATGAAGAGAAACATAATTACAAATTCTTTTACGTGTTTTTTTTTTGACCACATAAAAGAATTTGTTCAATTTTCATCTGTTTTTGCGCTAGCTAGCTAGCTATTTGCTTGGCAGAAACATAAACATATATGTACAAAAAATTAGGTAGCAAGAAATTGAGCAACCTAGCTAATAATATAATGTATTCATTAGTATTTTCCGATGTTTTTAGCTAGCCAGAAAAAAAATCAAAACTGAATTAAAATATAACCTAACAAACATTAAGTGTTTGAAATAAATTTGTCATTGTTTTTCCGGGTCTTTTTCGCTAGGCAAAAACTTAAAACTAGAGTTAAAATATTAGCGATTATGTTTGTAGTTGTTAGGTAAGCATAACAGGAAAATGGGACTACAGTATGTACAGGATACCGTAAATTTTGGAGTATAAACCCATACGTTTTGCTCAACCACACGGCATGTAGTCCAATGCGGTTTAACTGCATTTTTTTAACCAGCCACCAGGGGGTAATCTCCCGGTCAACAAAGAGACAGAAAAAGACCTATAGAAGTATTAATTTTGACCTTAAACTACAATTCTACTTGCCACCAGGGGGCACGCTCCACCGGCAAATGCAAGCGAGCGTGTTACTTTTTCGTTGGGGCAGTATTCTAATAATCAAAGTGTGTCGGTGCTATATTGCTATAGCTTGTTACCTGGTCTCTCATATTTCCAGAAGCTGGGGATCCATTAAAGACGCCCTCCAGCGACCTGTAGTCTGACATCTGGTTGGATGACCCATACTGGATTAAATTCTCATCTGTAGATGACAAGCGGATCACTTGATTTTATTCCTACACGTATACAGTATATAGGTTAAACCCCGGTATGGATCCCCCATCCTGATACGTGGATTTACATGACAATCATATTAAAAATCAGCCAGCTGTTGTCGCGTTCTCTTGTCAGCCACCTACCCTGCGACGACCATTTCGCGGCCGCTCTCCGGTGGGAAGAGACGTGATCGTCGCTGGCGAGGGTCGCGACCTTGGCGGGAAACTGCAGGGAGTCGTCAACGGGCGGAGGGGCCGGTGGAGGCGGCAGCTCTGCGGCCGCGCGGGAAATAAACAACACGATTGGGTGCAAAATTGGCCCATGGTTCCGAGCGCCGGAGGCAGATGGCCACAGATGGCCTTTGCGGGAATTTAGTCTTGAACACTCTAAATATCACCTGCTTTAGGCGTACTATGTGCAATGTATGTTTTAAACAAAGGCTTTAAAATGCTTTTTTTAATCTCCTCTATTCAATAATGCTCCTTTTTCCATTTTCTGAGCGTTTCTGAACACGTTAAGAGGATGATCGTGACAACTGCATGCTGAAGCATTAAATAAAAGGAAGCGCGCAAAACACCGCCATAAACCGTCACTTATCGGCTTACAATTTAGCACAGATCTCTCCTTTTTAGGAAAGTGAAATATTAATAGAAAGATGCGGACTATAACTGAGCAGTGAGGACATTCCGTAACTGCAGTACCTGTGATAAAAATGAATTGGCTGAGTGATGTTGCAAATATGTTCAAATGTACTTGCAAAAACTTGTGCACATACCTGCAGGCTAAATGCTAAAAACATAGCATTTAGTCAAAATTGTTTACGCCATAAAAACAAATCATGAAGTTGGACCCCTGATGGTATATACTGTATGTGTATGTATGTATGTATGTATGTGTGTATATATATATATATATATATATATATATATTATTTTTTTTTTTTTCATCCATTAAAAGCTACAGTGCTATTCTACTGCCATGTAGTGTTTCATACAGTATTTCCAACTACATTAGACTTAATTTGATACATTGGCCTACATTTCAGCGCAATTGCGGCGCTAGAGGACAGGCTGGCAGACGGTTCATCATCAGGCAAAATCAGCGCTAAAAAAAATTTTGAGACCGAAACTAAGTGGGCCAGACTGAAGACAATGCCAGCCAGTGCGTCATACCTGCTTGGCTGTGTGGTTCCCGTCTGAGCGTTCCGTCCTTGGGGGATTTCTTCTTGTTCCTGCATCTGTGCGCCGCAGCCGCGGGGCCGGAATCGCCGAGCGCAGCGGGAGATTGTCCTGACAAGAAAGCGCGGTTATCGGCCTCGAGGACGGGAAGAGCCGGAGAAATAAATGCGAGGTGATTTTTGGCTCGCGGTCCGATTTCAACTAACCTTTGTAGAGGCCGTCGCCCCGCAAGGTTTCAGCCCAGCGGCCGCCGCCGCGGTGCGCCTCGGCGGTCTTGGTGAACAGATCCGGGTTGGACTGAGAGAAATGGGAGTGCTGGCGGACCAGCAGGTCCACGTGCTGAGGACGGGGACTGTCGGCGGGGTTCAGCGCGTCCCGCTGAGGGGAGGACGTGGCCGAGAGGGACGGCTGGTGGGCGGGGGGAGGTTCGTCCATCAGGTAGGTTCTGGCGGGCAGCGGGGGACACCAGTCATCATCTTCCTCCCCGGAGCTACAAGAACACAAGGATGAGACACAGCAGCATGACTCAATGTCTTAAAGGCATGGGCTCAATCTTCAAAATGTTTTGTCTGGCTTTGCTCATTATTTCAAGCAGCAACACAAACACATCACAATATTTCGAAAAAGATGACGGTATACGAACTGGGATGTGCAAAATGTCATTGACTTCACGAGTAGAGAATACCGTATTTTCCGCACTATAAGGCGCACCGGATTATAAGGCGCATCCTCAATTACATGACATTTTAAAACTTTTTCCATATATAAGGTGCACCCTCAAATAAAGACTTCTTTCAATCACAATATAGTAATACTCAAAGTAATAACAGGAATAACTCATAACTAAACTCTCAATAGCATAATAACTCAATGTCAATATGAGCAACCTTGTTCAACTATAAACACACAAAAGAAACAGGTAAAGTTTACTTTGCCAGTTCTTTCCCCATCTACCAATCCCAATCTCAATATTCATCCATATATAAAGTGCATCTGATTATAAAGCGCACCATCAGCTTTTTAAAAAAAATTAAGGCTTTTTGGTGCGCCTTATAGTGCGGAAAATACAGTACTAGTGGTTAAAACTGGATGCCCATTTTGTCTGGAAGTATCGTTAGTATATTTTTAATATACTTTTATATTTTTAATATACTGAATTGGACATAATTTCACCTACTTTCCAAGAAGAGAATAGTGATGGCCAATCCTGGACACCCAACAAGTTTTGCTAGCATTAGCATGGGAGTAGGCTAGATCCTAACAATTTTGGTAAAGTGACATGTTATCCCCTACTTGAATTTGACTTTAAATAAGAAAATTACACTTCATAATATAGTAAATCATGAACACGTATAGAATTTAAACACAATTAGAATGAAAGAGAATCCATTGTCCCTCCTTACTGGTGTGTGGTGAGTGACATTTTATTGGTTTTGAGAGGATTCAAAAATGTATGCCACTAAATATTGCTTTTCTAGAAGGGTTTTGCACTGTTTGTGTTCAAATATTTCTCGCTAGTACTATTATAATACCGCCGCAGAGATGCTATTGATAAACAACAATTAACATTGCTATTGCGGAAATCTCCACAAAAATCTGTGTTTTTTTAGTGACAATTTTTTTAGCTTTTACCCCATGTGGGAAAGCTAACGAAAGATCTATAACTTGGCAGTCTCCAAACAACATCTCCTTCGAGCTGCTTTGATTTCAAAGTACCAGGAGCACTTTAGTGACTAACATTGCCAGCGCCAACAGGCTCAATTAAACGTCGGACATGTCAGTGAAAAACACAACGAGTTAATTCGTGCTGTCAGATTCCGGCTAATGCCATCAGTAAAGACACGACACGGTCAGAGCGGCCCTGCCATGCCACGCCGTTATGTCTGCAATCCAACCTGTCACAAGCGGTTAGAAGAAACGCACAGCGCTCCGGAACCACAGAGCGCCGCCTGCAGACACTGCTGCATGTTCATTTGCTGAAGCCACACTCACTCAAAAGTTTGCTTTTGAGTAGTTTGACACGCAGATGCCGAGATCTTAAATGAGACTTTGTCCGTTTTTTGTTTTTTTTTTTTCTCCTGAATTTAAAACAGGGTATATTGATTGCAGCAGGCCCGGCGGGAATTCGCCAGGAAGCCAGATTACTCACTCCAGATCTGGTGTCATTTAATTCCCGGTACTCGCCCTTCTTCTAGTTGCAAAAATGTGGCACGTGGATACATGACCAACCAACTCCTACCATCGCTTGAAAGGGGCTTTGGATGTTCACCCTGCCCCATTGACTGAGAAATATTTTGGAGGGTAGTTGTCCCATCTATTTGTAAACAAGTAGAGGAAAGAGAAGGTACTGTAGATAGCTGTATTACCTGCGCGGGTCCTCATCTGTGCGACGTCCCTCCTTGTTGGCAGGTAGTGGAAGAGACAACACGTCCACCCAAGTCAGTGGCGCCGGCGTGCATACTGACCCGGTGGATCTCTGCTTAGCCAGTTTCTCTATCAAGAGTACAAGTGAGACAAAATATTTCAGTAAATATTTGAGTTCACTTTCTCATCTGTCAGAGCATGAAGGACACTCATCTCATTGATACTTTTTTTTTCCAGCTTCAAAGACCTCTAAAGTGTCCTTCTATACTGAAGGAGACAAGCTTATCAAACAATACTGGTACTACAAGTATAATAGGTTTATTTGGTGTTTTTTTTTCACCACAATTTTGCAACAAAATGGCTCAGCTCTATGAGAATTATTGGATTAATATTTTGCGAGTGTATGTTATTAAAAAAAAAAGTTCCATTTTATTTTATACTATTAAGACTAAAATGTAGTGGCAGTTGTGGTGCACATTTTGTTTTAGTGTAAAAAGACACATTCATTCATAAAACTTACTAAAAGTAAAAAAAGACACTTTCCTTTTGCTATTCTATAATGCAAAGTCAATTCTGAATCTAACGTCAGGCCCAAAAACACGAATCTGATCAAATCACGAGACAGTCAAATATTTGCACCCCTAATATATATATATATATATATATATATATATATATATATATATATATATATATATATATATATATATATATATATATGATCATAAATCTAATGTTTCCAAATGATCTTCAATTTTCTAGATCTTGTATTCACTCTGTTACTCATCAAGCGGCATGTATCAAATGGAATCGAGCAGAGTGTTTAGACAAATTTCAAGAATGAAACTCATTGTGAGCAAATAGCACGGAATTCACCAAAGCCAAGACGTCTTATTTGTTATGCCTCGGAGCTGTCCCTCGGCAGAGTGTTCTGCTGGTTGCCATGGCAGCAGACATCTATCCAATACTTTCTGCAACCTTGTGTAGTCCTCACCATGCTCCAGTTGCAAAAGATGACAAAGCAGCAATCCACTCACCGTTGCTCTTTTTGGAGTAGTGCAGCTTGGCGTATTCAGAGGTGGAGTGTCCAGACTGGATGGTCCACTGGTCCAGGTCCTGCTCCAGAGCCACCAGGCCACTGTTGGACAGCGCCGGGCTGCTGCTGTACGGGTCGGGCCCCTGTTTGAAGGAGGCGCTGGAGTAGGTGTCGTAGTAGCTCATCAGATCCTCCTCGGCCGCCGCGTTGATGGTGCTGTAAATGGGACTGTCGCTGGACGCCATGTTGTATTTTTCTGAGTGGTAGTTGGCCATGCTGACAGCTGCACACAAAAAGCGCAAGGTTGCACCAAAGCATCCCTCCTGAAACGCTTCCATCCCAGATTTTCTTACCGTTATAATATTTGTCAGAGTCCAGTTTGCCTGAACAGCAGTTGATGGAATCTTTGCTGTTGTGGATCAGGTTGGGGGTGGGCCACGAGTCGGCCAGCCACGGGAAGTTGTTGGAGCCCATACCTGGCCTGGGAAAAAAAATAAATACATCAATATCAATAGAGTAAAGCTGATAAATGTAAATATGCTCAAAAAGCGCCGTCATTGTAACGGTTTCATCAAAAAATGAAACTCACAGACTTATCCTATCTCATGGATGGATGATAGAGATAGATAGATAGATAGATAGATAGATAGATAGATAGATAGATAGATAGATAGATAGATAGATAGATAGATAGATAGATAGATAGATAGATAGATAGATAGATAGATAGATAGATAGATAGATAGATATGCTAGCTAGCTAGCATAGTTAGATAGATATGCTAGCTAGCACAGACAGACAGACAGACAGACAGACAGACAGACAGACAGACAGACAGACAGACAGACAGATAGATAGATAGATAGATAGATAGATAGATAGATAGATAGATAGATAGATAGATAGATAGATAGATAGATAGATAGATATTAGATGCACCATAAATGACAGCATAATCATGAAAACAAGCATCCAAATTAAATTTTACAGCATATTTACCCTCCATTGATGTTTCCAGATCCTTCACCATGAGCAAAGCCAACTAAGGGAAGAAAAAAAGACATGTTGCGTTGGAAAGTAATAGGGGAATATATTATTAAGGAAAAACAGACCTGCAAAATATTTTCAACAGCATCAAAGGTTTGAGTGCCAAAGTTAGTTGAAAAAGTGACACTTTTTCAGTGGGTTGTCAATTAATTGAAATTTTAAGCATCAAGCATTTAAATTAATGTAATATGTTCATCTCTGATGTAGCAGTACATTTGAGTCAGGGTAGGAGAGAATGTTTCTAAACTGGACCTTAAAAAAGTTTGTTTGTTCCAAAGAAAACTAAAACAATACAGTCTGATGACACTTCCCAAACAAAAACAATTATTAGGGAAGCCATTGTTTTTCTTGGTTGAATTGTCGGCTTGATTCAAGCATAGATTCAAAAGTTAAAAGCAGAGAGTCTCTTTCTGAAGATCTAACAGAAGAGTTCATGTACCGTGGGGCATGTTCTAAATTAAACTTGTCACTGGTTGCTCCACTATTGTTTCTTGCAGCCTCATAGAAACAAAAACCGTTAAATCAGCTGACAGTGGCATTAAGCTTTGAGCAGCTCCCACGAGGTCTAAAAGAACTTTTCCAGTAGTTGTTTTGAAGAAAATGTGTCACGCTGCTTTTTTGCTTGCTCGGTTTTGAACTATTAGAAGTGACACCTCAAGTCGCAGTAATCTTTTCGACTTTGAACGACGCCCCCTACCCCGAAATGAAAAGTGTCACATTTCCCAGGTTCAAACTGAGTTCACTTTGACTGGATTTACACTGCACGGTTCAAGTGACACAATTTTGAATTCTTTGATTTCAAGAGCACAAATAGGATATGTGTCAGGACTGTACAGTAATAAGCAAAAAAAAACAAACAAAAAAAACTGCTATTCAGATTAGAATCAGGCCTCTTTCAAATATTTATGAAAACCTGATAAATCTACGATATCTGCATATACTGAGGATAATTTTGCAATACACTCTACTGTAAAAATTCTACTCCCTAAAGAGAAACAGAAAACAATAATTAGCTATACACATCAACAAAAAAAACCCAGCAAATTAAAAAAACAAAACAGCCCACAAACAAAAATAAAAAATATTCAAAAAACTCACAAGACAACAGCAAATAAAAACACAAACAAAAGAACTAAACAACACATTAAAAAAACAGACAAAAAGCGAATCACAACAGCAAATACATATAACTAAAATAACAAACAAAAAAGCAGATATAAAGCACAAAAACTACTAAAATAACTACGTCGCAGGAAATCAAACATCACAAAAACAAAAATAATCACAAAATACAAAAAAAAAACTAAAAACGAATCAGATAACTGGTTTTATTGTATCCTCAAAATATGTAGTCACCGGCTGCCTAGCTCATTCGTCAGAGTCGGCCATCTTGCGGTGGTCATTTGTCAAGATTTTAGCAACGATGCACATTCACCAGTGTGCTTGGCATTGCACAAATCGTCAATCGATAATAGATTGCATACTATTGTTTTTCACACGTAGGAGAAATTGTTTTTTGATGTGTTTGGAATTTTGGAATTTGATTACTGGCCAACATCTTTTTGCTATTCGCCTTGAGGCTTGTTCCCTGAAGCATACGAATAGTGAGGGTCCGTTCTTGCTTACCTGCCGGCGTGTACGCAAACGATGTGGTGTAGTGACCCAGTTGCTTCCTGCGGCGGTGGCGGCAGTAGAACCAGCTGCTGAGGCCCATCAGAGCCAGCCAGGCGGCCATCCCCAGCCCCGCGATGAAGGCGGGCTGCCGCACCACCACCGTGATCTGCTCCGAGATGCTCACGCCGCCGCCGCCGCCGCCGCCGCTGCCTGTCCTCACCGGTGTGGCTGTGGAACCGCCCGGGGGAGCTGAAGGAGGAACAGATGCTTTTAGAGGCCTTCACACGTCTTGGTCCACTCAACTGGCTGCCAGTCAATAACGGGGCAGGAGTGTGAACCGCAACAAAAATAAAACAGCAACAACAAAATAATGGTTGTACAAATAAATACATCTTAGAAATGATGAAAATGAAAAGATAATAATGATGATAATATGCTTAAATTGGGGCAGGCAAGAATCAACAGAAACAAATGACTAAAATAAAACATGAAATATAAACAGGTAAACATGAAAAAATTAGAAGAAACAACGTGAGATATACAAAAAATAGCTATATAGCTAATAGCTAGCTAAATAGATAGCTAGCCCGACAGACATAGATAGATAGATAGATAGATAGATAGATAGATAGATAGATAGATAGATAGATAGATAGATAGATAGATAGATAGATAGATAGATAGATAGATATGCTAGCTAGCAAGCAATATAGCTAGATAGATAGATATGCGAGCTAGCTAGCAAGATAGCTAGATAGATCGATATGCTAGCTAGCTAGCAAGATAGATAGATAGATATGCGAGCTAGCTAGCTAGCTAGCAAGATAGATAGATAAAAAAAAGAGAAGTAAAAATCAATAAATGAAAATACTGTACTTAAAAACAAGGGAATTTAACTACAATAAAAACAAAATTACAATAAAAAAAATACATGGAAATATAAACAATAAAAAAAGAAAAGAAAAATGAAAAAAAGGACGTAAAAATAATAATAATAATTAGTCAAAATGATGAATAAATACATGCATAAATAATAAATAGGGAGACATAATAGTAATAAATAAATAAATTCAATAAATTAATACATACAAAAGAAACAGAAATAAATTAAACATACAAAAACATGAATAAATAAGCTCTATAAGATGACAGCAGGGAAACAGTCAGTTAGTCGATGCATGGCACTCACAGAGGACAATGTGGACGGGTGAGCTAAGGACGCCGACGCCCAAGTTGGTGACGGCGGCAACGGATACGACGTAGCGCACGTCAGGCATCAAGTCGTTGAGCAAGATGGACACAACGGTGCCGTCCACTGTTCGGTTGATGTGCTTCTCCTGCTCCAAGCTGCTGCTAACGCACCACACCTGAACACAACACATGCAACTCGCTTGTAATATGATGCAGGAAAGAATTCAGTATTCTTACAATAATATTTTTCAATTGTTCAGGGTTAGGGTTAATAGATAGATTGGATTTCATTTCGAATGGCAGATACCGTTTTCATAGGACTGCGTTTTAGTCAGATTCTTTGGAACTGATTAATTATAGGAAGTGTGGTTTGCATAGCGCTACCTCAGTCTCAGACATCTGTTGTGTGAAAGAAAAAAAAAACATGTTATTTTAGGCAAAAAGAAAAAAAGAACAATTGTTCTTTTGTGAAGTGGCTTCAAAATTGTACCCGATAAAGCGCTAGCGCAACTAATGATCACGCTGCTTGTTTTTGTGGTTACTGTGGCGAATGCATAAAATAAAGAAATTACAGTTTGGGGTGTGTATGTTCAGTGTGACTAAAATAAAAAATACTCGAATCAATATTTAGAGTCCACTTTTAAGCCAGAGGAAGACTTGGAGCAAATATGGCGAGTGGTTTAAAGGGATTAAAAGTGATCCTAGCCTGAGGCAGATCACAATGGCACATCGTCTCATTACTATATCACAGACAGACGTGCACACTGAATCAAAACAATACAACCCTGTGTGCTGTTTCAATGTTTTTTTTGTTTTTTTTTCCCTTTTCTTCCCAGAAATCAGGCCTGAAGTCTGAGTCATCAGCATGGCGCTCACACTGGGAGCGAGCAGATAATCAGAACGCTGCCTTTTTATCAGTGTGCTGAGAGAAGATGACAGGCACAGTGGAGCTGAGAAGGCGATGACAACGGCGCGTACTGGCAGCAGATAAGAGGCCGTGAGTAATCGCTAATTTTATAATGCGAGAGTATAAGAGATAGAGCGAAGGTGGGTTTAAAAAAAAAATTGGTTCCGTTTTCATCTCGCCACGCCACGCTGCCGCCGATGACTTAAATTCGTGCATTAAAGTTGCGCTAAGAAATAAGTGTGCTCTTCCTCCTAACAGCAGCACTGTGATGAATCCGAACAGACAGGGGTACAAATGTCAACAGGCTGACCAAGTAGTTGAAATCGGTTATATAACATGTAGTGGACAGCAAAAGAAAACCTGACGGTAATAGGCTCAAGACATTCAATCGTACACGCTAAATGCTAATAAATCCGCTGAAAACTTGTGAATAGAAAACTTGTGGATAGTCTACATGGAGCGGGGTTCTTGCAAACGGACAATAAATGTTTTCAATGCGCCCTATATGATAAACACACCCATTTTCTTCTTCTTTAAAATGGAAGGTCTCAAAAGCTCCGACCAATAGCAAATTGTAAGTCGCAATCATAAACCGTAGATTTACGTTATCACTCTAACTCTATTTCCCGCCTGTGACGTTAGAGAAAAGTTCTTTCTGATTTGGTGGTAATATTTTAAAGCTAAGCTCATCTTTTCTTATTGTTAAGTGTACCCAAGTGAGCTGAGCTTTCTGGTGGCACGTTTCCAATATGGGATCGCAAGATACGTTGTGCCGAAACGATCGATAACTGCGCAGAGAAGCAAAAGAAAGCGAGTAGTGTATTATGGAGGTGCATTCAAAGACCACCCGCACAATAGGACATCTCAAACACCTAAGGGAAGTCTTATTCAAAGTAGTCGTAGCAATGACTAGTCCATGAGCAATTGTATGTCATTTATTTGACAAACCAAAATCAGAAAATATTCCAAGATAGCAATTAGCATTAGCTAAAGTACACAAACACCGATACCAGACTGACTAATGACTAAATTGGTTAGAAATGCAGTAGTTCCTGGTGAAAATTTATCGCATGTGAAATTGTAGTGTCCCAGTATCCTCGAATCCAATCAAATGAAGTTTTATGACATCCTGTGTGTAAGGCTGATGAGGCAGGGTGCTATTTTAGGTCAGAACGACAAAAAAACGCAACGGCCTCACCTTGTACTCTCGAATGATGCCGCTGTAAGCACTCGGAGGCGGCGGCTCCCAGGACACGCTGATACTGGAGCTGTTGGTGAGCTGCACAACAGACACCGCCTGCGGCGCTGCGCTCAACACTGCAGTCATAAGAAAAAAAATGGCATCGTATAATTGTGTGGATTATTATTAGATTTTGTTTATAACGCTTTTTTGACGTACTACTCCTTCCTTGTTTTTTTTTTGATACCCACCATTCCAGCTTCAACACATTCCAAAATTTCCATTCCAAAAGACTTGTTTGCTTCTAATTTTCTCTTCGTTTTTTTTTTTTTTACCCTGGAGAACCCAAAAATTCTTTTCTTCTAAAAAAAAAAAAATACCATAAACTGACCCCGTGGTTTCTCCGGGGTTAAATCCAATCCCAATCTCTATTCATTCACAATGAGGCTTCACTATTATTTATCATTCATTTCAATAGCGCATGTAACATTACATATTTGCATAAGTCCAATTTGATATTCAAAAACACATTCAGCTTATTTAAAAAACACATTGGGAACAATTTTCAACATGCAGAAATGTTGTGAGCCATGCTGCCCACAAGTTAAACTTGTATCATTACATACAGATGAGGCCCTTGTATGCAGTTTGAAAAAAACATCTTGATAAATTAAAAATATTGTGGTAAAACAATCTAAGAATTTCAGAAGCTTGACACAAAAAGAAAAAACAAACATCATTATGAGAAATTTGATTATTACATCACAACCATTTAGGCTTTCCAAATTAGATCTTCTGGAAAAAAAAAAAAAATCCACGAGTTTGATGCCACTTTACTTTATAAACAATTTACTTAAAGGGGCCGTAACATGATATTTAAGTTTTCCACAGTGTAATATGTGCATATAAGTTACGTTTGGCACATTGGCAATTTAATTCATGAGTACATAAGAGTTTTATGGAACCGATCTTTCTAACCAGGAAGTAAAACGGCTCCTTTGCTCTTACCGAGGAGCTGCCACGCCCCCTGTTGCTCAAGCGGGGGGCCACGCAACATGCATCTATCCATCAACCCGACGGCTCGTCCTCACGAGGCTCGTGGCTGATTATGACTACTCCAACAGCATGAATAACGGGGCCAAAATCGGGCGTTTTACTCACATTCAAAATCAAAGCAGCGTCGATATACCACTCTCACTAACAAGCCTTTCTTCTATCAAATCAGTCCCCGTGGGAAGCCAGTATTCATAAGAATAGTTCCGCCCGCGGGTGAATTGTTTACTTCTGACGTTGATTGTACGGCTGTGTGCTCCCAAACACACATTTTGGCCACCTCGGCATTTCCACAGTAAAACATTGTCGCTAATAAATGAAACGTTGCTGTTTACTTGGCTGACTCGGTGCAAAATCTCTTCTCCTCAGCTCCGGAACCAAATCGAAAATAAAAGACGTGGACAAGGTCGATGTGTATTGTCTCTTGAATAGTCCGTGTATGGAGTTACGAATTGCTCCTGTCTCGCTCCTGTCGTCACAAAATAACTTCAAGCTGTTTTTATCTGCACAGGTGGGGCCAGTGTGAAAGTGCAGAATAAGCAAGGAATTCTTAGAAATGCATAAATGAAGGAAAGTAATACTTTCGGAGTGTTTCAGGTGAGAAATCAACGTTGGAACATTATTAAAAGTTCTAAAAAGTTGAGATTTCATGTCTAAAAAACAGGAGGGTGAAGATTCCCACCGCACCCACTAAAAAGCTTCTTCCCTGGGGTCATATGTGCCTCATCATTTGTGAAGCATTCGGGTGTATTGTACATATTCAAAATATTCAACTTCGCTTTGTTCAGATCATTCTCGCACAAAATGAAACGGTAATTCCATATTCACCACCAGCTTCCAAATATACAGTGATTGACCAATTCCAACTTCAACATATATCTCATTCAAACTCAATCTGTCATTCAATATATCCCATATCACTCTACATTGTTTTTTTACTCAGCCTTTCAGTCTTCACACGCAATGTTTCCGCGATTGCATCCTCTAGTTATTCATTGTTATGATGAACCGTGTACATTCTCCGCTCTGCTTGAGGTTTCTCTGGGGTGGCAGTTTTTCATTGCCTCTGTTTTTTAATGTTTGCTCGTGCGGAGTTCTCTTAGTCCCTCAATACGTGAGGAGCGTGCTTGTAGACCGACCCCATCAGTAAAGTGCCCCGAGAAAACCTCGGTTGGGATTTGGCACTGTATAAATAATATCGAACCGAGTTCTATTCTTGCCCGTGGTGTCATTTACCTTCCTCGGGGGTGCGCAGCAACACCATGAGGCTGTCGTGTCCCTGCAGCTCATTGAAGTACGGTCTTATCTTCACCTCGTACTCGGCGTTGCGGAGCAAATCCTCTAATACGACGCTGTGGTCTGACGTGGCCTCAACGTCCTGGACCAGCCAGGAGCTGCCGACGGTGCGGTAAAAAACGCGGTAACCCTGAACGTAGTGCGAATGACGAGCCACCTGCGGAGTGTTGGCGTAGAAGAGGAGGAAATTCACTGATCCGATTATGAAGAAGCTTTGAGGAAGATAAGCGCGTCTTTTACAGGCTGCGTGAAGAACTCACCGTCCAGGAAATCTTGGCACTGGTGGGGGATAGAACCACGGGCTTTGACAGATAGACCGACACCTCGCCAAGTTCCCTCTGCACCTGTCTGTGGTCCATGCCTGTTTCTGGAGGACTCCCATCTGGAACACATACTTCAATAAGTATCTAACCACAGTGAATTAGCAAAAAAAAGTGAACTTTAGTTCAACACAAATCCAGGGAAAAGCCCATTGAACTGAAGCTCAAAAATTGGGGATTAAGTGTGCGCCATTGAAGTGAAGACGGTTTTGGTAGGAACATGAAAGGTAGATGGTTTTAGTGGATAAAGTGAAAAGCATGTATTGGGGGGGCATGGGTGCAAAGGGGATATGGTGGAAGTTATTTTAGTGGATGTTTGCGCAAAAGGTGAATTTGGAGGAACATGGAAGTAAAGGAGGTTACATACAAGACACAAACAAGCGAAAATTTGGATTTGATAGACATGAGAGCAAAGTATTTTTGGTGGAAAAATGGGTGAGAAACCTGGGCAAAAGGTGGCTTTGGTGGAAAAGTGAGAGGGTGGTGTCTGTTTTGGTGGAACATGGACATGAAGTAGATTTTGGCGGAAACGTGACAGGCAGATAAGTTTGGTGGATATCGGGAAAAGTGGATTTGGGTGACTTGGGAGCAAAAACGATTTTGGTAGAAATATGGGTGACATCATTTTGGTGCAAATGTGGATGAAAAGTGGTTTTAGTGGAACAATGAAATGAAGAGATTTTGGTTTAAATGGGCGAGGCAAGAGGTGGATACAAAGGAAAAATATAGATTTGATGGACGTGGACATAGTAGTTTTTGGTGAAAATATCCCTTGTGCAGTATTTTGACCATTTTTGGGTCATTTCCTTCAAAATCATTCTCAAAGTATTTTAGCCAGGGGATGTTACACTCCGGGCATTGTGATAACTAACTGGCCGTGCCATGTTGAAACGCGACGTGTTGTCACCATTTGGGTGAAATTTCAGCTCCCTGGAATTTTTTTTTTTAAGTGCTACAGGGGAGAAGTGTGGCTTTGGAGGGCAATAAGTAGTAAAAATACTAATAGTAAAAATAAGTAACAAAAAGTAGCAATAAGTTGTGATCATGGTGGAAATTTGGCTAAAATATATTTTAGATTGAAATATGTCTCCAAAAAGTGTTCGGTTCTCACCTTGCGTCCTGACTGGCTCAGAAATTGGGCTGGGGTCGCTCAGGCCGTACGAGTTGAGCGCTCGGACGATAAAGAGGTACACGGTGTTGGGCAAGAGCCCCACCACCGTGTGGCGCTCTTGCCGCACGTGGTCGGCCACCGTCTGCCAGGTGCTGCCCACCGATTGGCTGCGGGCGACAAGCGATGGAGCCGTTAAACAAACAAATGAGCAAATTTGCTGACGGCAGGCAAAATGAGACGTCTAAAGGTGAGCCGAAGACACGCTTGCTGATGATGATAATGAAATGCGCAACATTTTAAATGGGCTGCCCTTTGTGTGCTCATGACATTAGCATTGTTTCACTCCCTTATCAGCGTATCTGCTGATAACAAGCTAATCCTATTAGGATGATAAGAGGGATGAAAGTTGCAGCGGCAATGACATTTGAAATCGCATGCCATCAATAATTATAGTCATAAACGACAGCTACGGAAACATGACAAATACAAGTTTGTCTCATCACTGGTTGGGGGGGAGAAAAGGTCTTTCATGTTGGACTTGAACATTCATTTTTCAAAACTTTTATTACCTATGAGGTGGTCAAAACGGGACAGATTTTTTTGTTTTCTTTTGTACTTTTTTTTGCTTTTACTTACCAGTACGTATAGAAGTTGAAACTAACATTGGTCCCTTGAGAAGTGAGTTTAGTTTATTTCACTTGTGAATCAAAGCTCGGGCCTGACCATATATATATATATATATATATATATATATATATATATATATATATATATATATATATATATATATATATATATATTTTTTTTTTTTTTTAAAGGCTGTTTCTGGTATTGGGCAAAATACATTTCCAATGACCAATTAAATTCTGATCAATCATTATACTAACTATAAAAACATATAATTCATAACATGTAAAACTATCTAATAATAATAATAACTTACAATGGTTTGTCTAAAGTTTTGACTTTCTGTAAAAGCTTCAAAATGCTGTAATTGTTTTTTTTCCCATCCTGAACAGATGGTGCTTTTTGCTTTATATATAAAGCTGCAAAGGGTGCATTGTGCTTATATATATATATATATATATATATATATATATATATATATATATATATATATATATATATATATATA
Source organism: Hippichthys cyanospilos (assembly GCF_059441005.1). NCBI lineage: Eukaryota > Metazoa > Chordata > Actinopteri > Syngnathiformes > Syngnathidae > Hippichthys > Hippichthys cyanospilos. The sequence continues at coordinate 4,325,561 of NC_142379.1, forward strand.
TATATATATATATATATATATATATATATATATATATAAAAAATGAAAAAAAAAAGATTTTTCATCTTTTTGAAGTTTTTTTTTACCATGTTTATTTTATGTGTCATATTTTGTAATGTGTTAGTTGTATTATTATGATGTTTTTTTTGGGTGGTGGGGGGGTGATTGTCATTCTCTTCGGCGAAAAAGCAGAAGAAAAAAGATCCTACTAGTATTAATTATTGATTTTAAAAGAGCCACTATCAGCCATTTAAATTAGCACCCCTCGAAAAAAAATCTTGTCTTATATTGAACAGTGTTAAATGTAAGTGTTAAAAGGAGCGAATCTTCTGATACCAACTATTTTTGGTGTCTCGGTGTGCTTCTGCTAACTGCTTTTCAAAACGCGATCTTGCTAATGAAGTACCAAGCGTGTGTAGCTGCTGCTGCAAAAATCTCCAACAAACTACTTGGTGAACTTTAAGCGTGAACCGCTGTGGCCCAGGGGACAGGACAGAGCCAGCGATGCGCCTGCTGCGCTAATTGTCACCCCCTTCCTCTTCCGAAGTCAACCTTCCACTCACGCTTTTGGATCTCTCGCACCTTACGCCGCAAGTGTCGCGCCACGTCGCTGAACAGAAACATCTTGCCCTCGGGCTCCAATGAGTCATCGGTGAAATGTAAAGGATTCGACATGAAGAGGCCAGGCTTCAATAGAGGTGGATTTATGGATTAAAAGAGACACCGACACAAATAACTGGAGATTTTTTTTCTTCTAAACTAGAACAAAATTCTGAAGCCTGCGCTTGGCTTGATAAGTCTCAATCGCGAGAGTGGGTGGAGCATTTGCAACTATAGGACTATGTGGGTCCCACGGTGACGACAACATAAAAAACCACTGCATAGGATGGTGCAGGTATTCCTAATAAAACAGCCTAGTATAGTACATTGACAAAGTTGGGGTCACTTTCTTCCAAATTCTGTAATTCCCCAAATACAATATATTATTCATACTTTCTTGCGTTCATTTCCTTAAATTGTGTAGTTGTTCTGTGTTAAATTAGGTGTGTTTCAAATTTCCCACATTGTGAGGCGTCAGTGAATGCAGCACCATGGTATCATGTTCCAAGCAGTTTTTGCTTTTTGTAGCCAAGCAGTTTGGATTTTTTTTTTTTTTTTTGCCACTAATACCCGAAGTAGCGAACCATTCGTGTTCCATTATGTTTATGATTGTGTGTCCATGCCAAAAATCTATTAATAAACGAGTGAAATGAAATACCTTTTCGTGTTCTCCGACCGGAGCAATCGTCTCCAGTTGGTTCAGTTAAGAGTGGCAAGGTATGAAGACATCCTAACTTTTGCATCATCCTCTCCATTTTAATTGCATTCATGTGTGTTTTCATTTCTTTTATGGAAAATAATGCTGCAACAACCTGAGATTTAATGAGCCGCTGTTATATCTGACGTCCACCCTCGAACCATTTTGGTAATTATTGTAAGAACGAATGCAGCTGATATCAAAATACACAATTGTAAATCAAAACTCGGCTTATGTGACTGACAGATCAATCTTCCTCTATTGAAATTGATTCATTTCTCGGGAAAAAAATTGTGTGTCTTATATTTGGGGAATTACCGTGATTCGCGCAGTATTTAAGCCAAAGGATAGCACACTCCTGGTAGTGTGAGAACTAAATATTAAACATGTGGTCACCATCTATGCGAAATTTCAGCTCCCTGTTGTCTTCTTTCAATGCTTTCCCTTTGATGTAAATGCCTTTGACGTAAAGATCAAAGGACTGGAAAAAAATACCACAAAAATGATTAAGGGCAGACTGATGCCACCTGTACCTGAAGGCCTCCAGGACGTAGGACGTGACGGCGGCCCCGCCCTCGTGGGGGTTGGACTGCCAGGTGAGGGTGACGCTGTTCCTTGTCACGTCCGTCACCACGGGCTTCTGCGGGGGTCCCGGCAGCTGGATGAACTCGGAAATTCGAGACGGGGACGAGACGGGGCCTTCTGTTGTGGAAGGGCACACTTTTAGCGACGTGTTCTGTGAAAAAGGCAGAACCTTGACAAAGTACCTCTGACATTCAGCAACCCACTCCAGCTGGACTCTCCCGTGGGACTGGACGCCACACATGTGTACATGCCTGAGTCTGCATCCTGTTGGGTCAAAGTCAGTGACATCAATCTCCTGTATAAATATGTGTGTATATATATATATACTTATATATATATATAAGTTGTTATATAGAAAGTTCTATATATATATATAAGTTCTATTTTATAGTTTTTCCATGAATTGACATCTTGAACAGATACACATTCAAGCCTCACTTTACTGTACGCTGCAGGGCTCAAATCATGAGAAAAAAGTTGAGGCTTATAATCAGAAAATTAAGGTATTTCCTTTTTTTTTTTTTTAATCCATGGGTTTATGAATATTTGAGCATATTTTTATAATAAATGTTTATCCATAAGTAAATAAATTTGTCCATCAGCCTCTTTACCTGAATATATTCATTTTAAAAGAAGTGCGCGTGTCACGGGGCAGCATATTCTGTAGCAGTTAATATCCGGACTGGTGCTGCCCCGCCCCGCACCGCGCTGCAGCAAAGATCCAGAGACCAAATGAGATCATGCTCCGCAGTGTTGACCTTGGCTGCGTGGAAGCAGGTGAACATCTTTAGATGACTTCAGCTCGTCAATGAAATATTGATGGCGCGTTGTCAGTGCACCGTTCGGGTAAATATTTTTAGTTCCTGACGCGTCATCTTCATTTCTCCTTTTTTTTTTTTCTTACTCCCTCGACGCTACACTAATGCATCTCTTCTGTTTCGTTGAGCACATTGCCTTGGCAGATCTCCCCCCCCCCCGCTTCTTCTTCTTGCTCTCAGTGGTACCCTAAAGGAAACCTTAATGCTAAGATTGCAGCCAATAAGGAGACCTTTTAATTAGAAGCCAGTTAGATGATTAATCGGCTACCTCCAGTCAATTAAGGATAAAGGGTGCCGACTTGCCAACCTCAAGGTGGGGATACGGTACCGATAGCGCCCACTCCTTCATCAAAGGCCCGGCGCATTTGCATTTGCAAACAGGAGCCTTCATTAACATTACAATTATACAGCGCATGAGCACGTAATTGCAACGGAGAGAGATACGCGCCACCTCGGAAGCGCCGCTCTTTGAAACCCACTCGGAATGTTAAGGACCAAATTGGAATATGGCATGAAAGTGGGAACTGAATCGAGAGGAAAAACTAAAAGGAGGACGGAAGGTCAGACAGGCTTTTTTTTTTAATTATTTTTTATTATTTATATTATTATTTAAGGCAGTGCTGGGCAGACTGTCAACAAGGTTGGTTGTGTTGTACAATTTCTCGTGAATTAACCATCTAGTACTGTGAAAATACATTGATAATATACGCGATATGTGTGTTACAGATTACACTGATTACTATGTATTGTAGCCATTTGCTGATCATTTTCACTTCTCTGGTACGTATTTTGTATAGTGGTCTATGGGGTATACAGTCCAAGTGGTATTTCTTGGTGGAAATGGAAACATGAATTTTTAAACTAATTTTTCAAGTATCCGAGACTTATACACAAGTAATATATGCCAAAAGTTTTATTTGAAAAAAAAAAAAGATAGGTAGTGAAAGGGTTAAAGCATAGTCTATACATACTTAGCTGTACTTGCAAACAGGCAAAAAATGTCTCTGCTATACGTGCCAGTTTTTATTTTTTTCTCAAAAACTTCGACCATTGTGGAGATTTGACAAAGTCTCTGTATCCGCATTTGCGTTTCGCAATCATAAACCGGAGATTTACGTCAACACTACTTGATTTCCCACCAAGGTCGCCAGTGACATGAGAGGCGGACGTTTTTTTCTGATTGGACAAAATTTGGAGAAACTACTGCCACCTAGTGGCTTGGCATGATTGTGAATGAATAAAACTGCACTATGTGAATTAGTGTAGCAGCAATTCTTTCAAATACACAAAGCCATATGGACTGATTTTTTTTTTCCCACACAGAGCTTTAAATAGCTCTGGTTATGTGTGAAGGCCTGAATGACTGTTACTGTGAACAACAAAGTTAGGATTGATTCAAAGCCTTTGTGTGTGAAAAAAAATCTTTTCATATAGCTTTGATTATATCACAAAAATTACCGTTAAATAAATCCGCATAGTGCGGTTCTACAAATGAAAAAGCATGCCAAGTCACTTTGGTCCGAGCTTTTAAGAGACCTTCTTTTTTATGGAAAAATAAATAAATAAATCAATAAAAAGTGTCGCTAAGAGATGATGGGGTGGACCGGAGACATTTACCATCCGTTTGCAAGAACCCCGGCTTCTTCGGTAAACTACGGCTGTAAAACTCTGAGCAAAGCGGGGATTTGCCAAATACCGAATTTACGTGACGCAATAATAAACAGGAGTGTTACATCATCACTCGCCTCTATTTCCTGCCAAAGACGTCGACTGTATGTCGGTTAAGAGATGAAACTTCTTTCTGATTGGACAGAATTTGGTGAAACTACTGCCACCTAAAGGCTTAGCATGCATATACATGAATAAAATTACACTATAAGGATTCGTGTAGATTTTTTTTTTTAAATAAACAAAGCTGTATGGACAGATTTTTTTTTTTTATATGAGGGGAGAATTATCCGGGTTTAACTAACCCTTGTTTTGTGTAGACAAGGCCTAAATATCTCCCACAGTTGCTCACCTCTATATCTCTTATTTCCAACGTTCCGTTCTCTGCCAACGTCAAGCGAGCATCGTTCCCCTTAATGGCGTCGCCGTCCTTCTCCCATGAAATCCTGACAGAGGGTCCGCCGATGACTCGGCAGTGCAGGCGGGCCGTGGCGCCCCGGGACACCGTGTGATTGGCAGGGCCTTGGCGAATGATTGGAGGAATCTGGCCTGAAGGTCCTAACAGTGGAGGATTGGAAATGACCTTGTGGAAGACATTTCCTTACATTTATAAATAAAATAATGATTTGACTTATCTCTGAGTGATTTAGCAAAAAAATAAAGGCTAATGCTCGCTCCAGCACACTTGATTTCAGCAGCAAAAGACAAACAGTAAAAAGTAAACTTGACATTCCCTTGAGGAGAACATTAGCAACGACTTTAACAAAAATCCAAATTATGGTGTGAAAGTTCAAGGTGGCTCAATTGGATTGGGTTAATCACACCTCCTTCCACTTCCAGCAATGCCTTGCTCAGCACGCTGCCCGCCACACTGATGGCCTGGCAGATGTAGAAGCCCGAGTCCTCCGGGTGGACATCGGTGATGGTCAATTCCCCTTTCATGGAAACGGCGTAACGACCTGACTGGGATGGTGGCTGGCCGGGGAACAGCAACATCTAAAAACACAAGAACAACATGACAGGCAGCGCAATATGGTAAACATGACATAACCATCAAAATAGGCTAGTTAAAATTATTATGGTGATGTAGAGTGTTCCACTCCAGTCCTCTAGGTGGCGGTAATGCACATTACAAGCCAACAGACAGTACTGCTTTGTTTTGGCTGTTCCCAGCAATTGGCTGCAGCGCCAACATTTGCGGCTAGAAGTGCTAGAACCACTAAGCAGCACTAGATGCTAGCGAAGCTAGCAGGGGAAAGCAGCAGTTAGATGCTAGCAGCATTAGCTGCGAGCAGCACTCAGCTGCCCCGTAGGCTGGTGTGAACTGTCAGATTACTTTTCAAAGGTTGTCAAATAGATGTAAATGATTACTTGCTGTTCCTACTGATCACTTTTTAACAAACCAGGCTTACTCAAATGTGCTGATTAAGCTGGGGGAAATCACTACTGTGATTTTAATGTCACTTTGTTCCATAAACCAAACAGAGAAATGTCTAAATTTTCACTAATCTTTTTGAGTAAAATATTGTCATTTTTATTATTAAAAAATAATCCAGTACCAGCCTATTTTAGACTCCTAAAAAAAGTCTGAAAACAGCTTTGAGAAATGGAAATTTCACTGTCTTCTGTATTCATAAGTGATAGTAAACAAAAGAAACACATTTATTTTCATCAAACTGCCTTATTGTTATAGGAACAATAAAATATCAAAAGGAACCCTATGAGAACAAAGTTGAAGTAGGCTCCGCAGACAAAATGAACGAAAAAGGAAAATGTTAAGGAGGGCTCTTTTGAAGCTTTCCACATGAAGGCCACTAGCAGATGTTTCACACTTTTTCTTCTATTTTGCAGAGAGGGAAATAGCATAGACGTGTTTGCACATCCATGCATGTTATTCGTGTAAGAGGCTTAGACTTGAGTGGAAGGACCAGGGTTAGAAGTCGGCACATAATCCCCACAAACAGACCCCGCCCTTGACCAAAAAATAATAAATCAAATTTAAAATTTGGACCAAGTGCCTCCTTGAGGCAGACAAAAAAAAAAACATTTGAAGTAGCTTCCGTTTATCTGTGGCCGCGGCGTGGAAGGAGGACACCGTTTGTCTTCAAGTAACGCCTGCGGAGGCGCTTTGCACACCTGCCGTACTTCCTTCTCCATCTCTCCTCCCATCCGCTCTTCCATTTCATGCGGCGATGTCTTCCAAGAAAGTGTCACCTAAGTTTTGCCTCCAGTTTGCGTTCAAGCGACTATTCAAATTCCTCACCTGGCTGCCCTCTTTCTGCCAAAAGATGGCAGGCGGGGGGTTACCCGTGGTGCCGCACTGGAAGGTGACGCTCCTCCCCTGGGACGCGATCTGGTCCCGCGGCTTGGAAGCGATCTGAGGTGGCACTGCGGAGGAGGGAACATGAGACTAGCTTGTTAAGCACATTCTTTTCCCCGTTGTCATCATTGCCCCTCACCCACGTGATTCTACAACTCATCAATGATGGATGGGCCATTAAACCTCGTGGCTTTTAGTCCGCCCTTATGTTTGCGAGCGGGCACATTTTCCGCATCCGACACGATCGGATCGTGCGCGGCGAAACCTGTATTTTTAGTCTAGTTAGTTAGTTCCTGATAATGCCACTTACCTACCATGTTAAACTTTTAGTTACTAAATGGATTGTGTTGCTGTGTTTTTTCACTGTTAGTTAGTTAGTTAGTTAGTTAGTTAGTTAGTTAGTTTCTGAATACGCTATCTACCTGGTGTTTTGGTTATTATCTATCTTTTGATGATGCTAGGTGGCATTTAGATGTATAGATTAGGTTAGTTAGTTAGTTAGTTAGTTAGTTAGTTTCTGAATATGCAATCTACCTGATGATTTGGTTATTATTTATCCTTTGATGATGCTAAGTAGCATTTAGAAGTATAGTTTAGGTTAGTTAGTTAGTTAGTTAGTTAGTTAGTTAGTTAGTTAGTTAGTTAGTTAGTTAGTTAGTTTCTGAAATGCTATCTACCTGGTGTTTTGGTTAATATCTATCCTTTGATGATGCTAGGTGGCATTTAGATGTATAGTTTAGGTTAGTTAGTTAGTTAGTTAGTTAGTTAGTTAGTTAGTTAGTTAGTTTCTGATTATGCTATCTACCTGGTGTTTTGGTTATTGTCTATCTTCTGATGATGCTCGGTGGCATTTAGATGTATAGTTTAGGTTAGTTAGTTAGTTAGTTAGTTAGTTAGTTTCTTGTGACATTTATATGTTTACTTTAGATTAGTTAGTTAGTTAGTTAGTTAGTTAGTTAGTTAGTTAGTTAGTTAGTTAGTTAGTTAGTTAGTTAGAACTAAATGAAATGCATCATTTGGTTGCTTAACTTTTAGTTAGCAGCTAACTTTATACAGTTTGATTAGAAGCTAAAGCTGAATAGTTTAGTTAGTTTTTAGCTGCCTGGCTATTGAGCTAGCTAGCTCATTTTGTGGAAGCTAGCCTTTTAGTGGAAGCTTTAAATTAGTTGGGTTTTAGTTAGCTAGGTTCAGTGGCGGTGGTGACAAGGAACTTCATTGGCTTCGATTAAAAAGTCAAATTAATGCACTGTAATAGCTATAATTGGAAAATGACTTTTTTTTGGGAGGGGGGGGGGGCATCAGCATGAAATCACATTGTGTATCAATGTGTTTATTTGGGGTATGGTTCGGAATGTGGGCTGCATGAGTCACATGATGTTATCTCATCATGTTGATTTCCGCCGCCCGTGTCTTTGGCAAACACATTTGCCCCTGAATGCGGAGCTTCTGCTGCCTTGTCTGCTTTTGTCCACACATACACGCAAACACACACACACACGACCAGATGACGAATGGCGCTTTTATAAGCAATTACATTTGTGTGTTACACTGTGGCTTTACATAATTTATTCCACTGTCAGTGTGTATTATTAACACATTGTCAAGAGCACAACTAATTATTAACATTTAAATACATTCATCAGGCTAAAAAGTGCAACTTCTGCTGTCCTTGCCACCATAAACTTTCCCCATAATAGATCTTTCTGTGATTATTTTTGTCTGCCAGAAAATAAATCTAACACCAACATACACTGATGATGTTAATGCAGTACAATTTCCTCTTCCTTTATTCGTCTTTCAGGGATTGTTCTGCAATTGAGTGTTTTTTCTCCCTTAAAAGAAAGCAACAGCCCATTTATCTGCTATCTGTGAAATTTTATTCTGAGTGATTATCGCGTGGTGCGGGGGTGTTTTCAAAGTGATTTTTCTTCACAGTTTCCAAATGTTGTAAATGTTAAACCTGTTTAATATTGACGATCGCAATTGGAGTATTCCAAAACCACGATGGGCAGTAAGAACACTTGTTTTCTTCCTCTCACACATTCAAAAAAAAAGTTAAGAAATATGTGTTTACTTAGTGTAAGTCAGAGCAAAAATGAATTTGCTTTATAAAGCATATCAGACCAGTTTAGGGTCAAACCCTGCTTTGCTCTTAAGTAATTGCGCAAATTTGACACAGAGAAATGCATTGCCGTCTGGACAGAAACATGGAAAGATTTATGAGTCTGTGATGTATTAATTTGGACTTGTGCTTATCTAAAAGATTTTTTTGTGCTCTGAAAGCGAAGGAAGAGGCGCTGCCTGTCATGCAGGAAAATAAAGAATACGAAATGACAAGGGGGAGACAACATGGTGGGGGGGGGAGTTACGCAGCCGGCCAGCTGGAATGATGATAGGGTTTGAAACAAGACGGAGAGAGATGGAAAATTAATGAGATGGATGAAACACGCAGCGACATCACAAAAGCGCCGATAGCGTGCAGAAAGGAAAAAAAAACCACACACACACTCTGCGAATGGGAGTGAATGGCAATTTGCTGGAATTGGATTTCATTTAAACTGATAAAAGTATTAGCGGAGGAAGGCGTTTGAACCAAAAAGCAGGAAGGAGCGGCCCGGAGCGTGAGGAAAAGCAGGAAGGAGAAGAGGAAGAGGAGTCATGTCTTATTAATGCAGGGACTGCTCGCCGGCGGTGAGTTCAAGCACACGTCCAGTAAACATCTGTCAAATGGCCTAATCCCAACAGTTTAGCGTAATCCCGACAGATGCACTGAACACTAGTTTGGACCAAAACAAGCCCTGGACAGGAAGTGACTAGATTTTTTATTTATTTATTTAATTTTTTTATTGTGAAGCTGTGGACATAGCAGAGTATTAGTGCCATGACAAAATCATTAAAAAAAAAATGAAGAAGTTAGAGTTGCAGTTTTGAAAATAGTTGGATTTTTCTAAGTAAAAGAGTTAAGAACTCACCTCAACTTTATTGATGAAGCAATTTAAAACCCCCATAGCTGAATACAAAGAAACTAACTCATATTTTGTTAAGAATTTGTTTCCCATTTAGAATAACTTTAGAATATTTCAGAAAATTGCAACAAATGTGTATTTCATTGAGACAAACATTTAAAGAGAATAAATACAATAAATAAAATAGATCAAATAATTGAGTATTTTGCCATAAGAAAAGGGGAATGTTTTTGAAGTGAATAAAATATTGAGTAAAAAAAAAACCAACCATGTTCACATTTAAACTTTATTCATATTAATATTATTGTTAAAAATGCATTTATGAGGAGGGGAAATTATTTTACAAAGAAAAATAGTCAGAATTTTACATCTTCTTCTAGTCTTTTTTAATAATGGAAAAAGCCACAATTGTTTAATAACTTTTTTTAGGAAAATGATGATTAAAGTTGAAATTTACCAATTAAAGAATAATTACAAAAGAATAACCTAAATTTAAAATATTGGTAAGTATTACATTCCTAGGGGAGAATTCATTAAGTAATTGTAAGTAAGTAAAAGTAAGTTTATCAGAATTGTTAATTAAACATAATGTTAAATAAACATGTCACTTTCAGTGCCATGGACGAGAATTCTCATTCTTTAAAATAGGAATAACAATAACAGATAATAAAATGCTCGTCAAATACATTTTTTTATGTAAGGTAGCTGACACCCTTGACTAGTGCTTATCTAAAATTAGGGCAACTGAGCACTGTGGCCACTGGATGGCAGTGTTTCCACACTTACAACACAGATATTATCTACATGCAATTCAAAGTAAGGCCTTGAAAGATGACTGAAAACGCTAAATATACCGGCCCCCCTCCAGGTTTCATTTTCTGATAAGGCTTGGCATTAAAAGTCTTAATAAATCTGAGTCTCACTCTCAATCTCCGGATCACAAAAAACTTTGTGAAATTGCCCGATGGTCGGCAGCGGGCTCTATCAGGCCGCGAGTGAAACGCGTGGCATGCTGGAGCGTATTGCGCACGTGCGCATGTTCAGCCGGCATACAAAATGCATGAGGTGGTGTTCGCGTTCGTACCGTGCACCTGCAGCATGGCCGTGGCCTCCGTCTTGCCCACGCTGTTCTCCGACGTGCAGGTGTACGTCCCCTCGTCCTGCTCCTTCACGCGGAATAAGCGCAGGCTGTTGCCGTTGCGGATCTCGAACCTAACGAATGAAAAACGCAGCAGGAAGTTATATGCGATTTTCTGAAAGGGGAATTAAATGCCATGCAAGTATTATGTGCATAATAAGCTGGAACGGAAGTATGGAAAGCCATTCCAATTAGACATTCAAGTAATCCTCAGCAATTAATCTCGAATATTAATTAACTCAACTAGAAAGTGAGCAAACGCAGAATTGTTTAATGAGCTTAGCTAAGTATACTATATGTTGAGTCGGAAAAAAAATGAGGGAAGAAAGCGGTCGGAGGATAATTCTGCCGACTAATGAATCCTTTTATGGTTCCGTCTTTATGAAGTTATGTCAGTGCGCTGATCCACGCGCTCATATTCATTAATACTATTAATACAGTCCACATGTCTTCAAGGTATCATGTGGACCATTCCTTCCATCTTCCTGCAATCATTTTCATGAGAATGACAAAAAAAAAAAAAAATGGGGGAAAGGGGGCGGGTCTTAAAGTACATTTTTTTAATACATGCCAGTATTTTCGAAAAATAAATCTTATTAACAACAAAATGTCTCGCTCGTATTAATTTATTCTGTTAATCTAACAAAAATACTTCATTTTACTTATATAAGGACTTTTTTTTTTATATTTCTTGACACTAAACGTGTTGGTTCATTGGATCATTTTTTCAAGCATAAAAAAAGTTTGTGTTTAAAATTTTATGAGATTAGAGTTATACAAGGGCAATTATGGACAACATAAATGAAAATGTGATGGTTAAAACAAAATTAAATTAAATTAAAAAAAAAAAAGGAAATTTCATGAGCACCTTAAAAAACACATCGCATGATGAATGACTGAATGAATGAATGAATTGTAAACTTATTTTTGGTGCTTTGATTATTCTTTTATTATTAATGAATTTAAAAACATTTTTTATTTATTATTTGAATTATTTTGTATCAGTGACAAATGTGAACGTTAAAAAAAAATGAATAAAAAATAAATAAATAAAAGGAAATTACATGAGGACGTTAAAAAAACCATTGCATAATAAATTGTAATCCAATTTTTGGTGCATTGATTAATTTCTTATTATTAATGAATTTTAAAAACATTTTTTATTAATTATTTGAATTCTTTTGTATCACAAACGTGAACTTTAAAAAAACAAACAAACAAAAACACAAAAAAAAAAACGATCGCATACTAAATTGCAATCCTAATTTTTGAATATTTTCCAAATTTTAGGCCGTTCCTCACCTTCCTCGGGGGAGCTCGGCGTCCTCTCTCCGCCATCGCACAGTAGGAGGAGGATCACCGTGGACCTCGCACAGGAAGTCGACTGTGTCGTCCTCCATGACCACCTGGTTGACGGGTCTGCGCACCAGCACGGGTCGCTCGTACACCACCAGCTCGGCGGGGTCGCTGTCACGCTCGCCCACCATGTTGGTGCCCACGCACACGTACATGCCCGCGTCGCCTTTCCTGGTGTGCGAGATCATCAGCTTGCCCCCGCGCACCTAAAAACAACGCATCATCCTTTTATTATATTCAAGAAGGATTCTCATGAAAATTAACCAACACAATTCACAATCATTCAGCAACAAAAGTCAATATTTAGGAGAGAAAAACACCATTTTACTGCTGATGTGGGAAAGCTATTATTACAGAAAAAAAAATCAATATTTTAAGGACAAAGTTTACATTTTCTGGTCAAAAGCTGAAAAAATAAGAAACAAATGTGAGATTATACACACATTTTTCAACATTAAACTCCAGGAGAAAAATATATCCTCATTAAATGAAGTATGAAATTGTAACACTGTCAAAAAAAGCTGCAATCTGACAGTAAATAATCTAAATATTTTATGGATTAAGTCACAGGACAAGAAAAAAATTAATCCAATCAGTAAACGTTTGAATTATTAACAAATAATGCCCCGCCCCCTCCAAAAAAAGACAAGATTAATGTGCTTATATTACAAAAATAAAGATGGATTTAATAAAATAAAACAAGAAAATAAAATGATTGAAAAAAAAAGCTTAATACACCAGACAAAATGTGTAGGGGAAATTTTAGTAAATTAAAGTTGTACTTTTATATATTGTTTTAATAAAGGGTGATTTTTATTTTAAATAAATAGGTAGAGCAACTAAGCAATTTACAAGAAAAAAAAGTTAGCACACCAAAAATAAAGTCAGTATTTTATGTGAGAAATCCCTAATAATTTCACAATACAAGAAAAACTAAGGGGGAAATTATTGAAAAAAAATGAGGTCATTACAAAAAAAGTCTAATTATTTGGGATTTTCCATGATAATAGCATAAAAAAACAAGATGATTAGATAGAAAAGGTTTAACAGTAAGAGAATAAAGTCATATTATGGTGGAGGATAGGAGGATAAAGTTGTGATTTTTATGCGAAAAATGTCACATTTTTAAATATATTGTTTACAAGAAAATGTATTGGTGAAGATCAAGAAGACGGAATATTAAATATAAACGTTGACGCAGACGAACACTGCATATCAATAGCATAATTAGCTAAGTCGTTTGAACTTATCTTCTTAAAATTCATGAAAAAAAAAAAAAAGGCTTCGGTCTTTGACCCTTCCTCACCGAGATGCGTTCATCTTTGGTGTTGACCCTGACGTTGTTGCGTTTCCAGGACACAAGCGGCTCGGGGTGTCCGCGTGGGGGGACGCACTCCAGGACGGCGGGCTCGCCGGCCGCCACCACCACGTCGCTCGGCGCTTGACGGAAATCATCTCGAAGAACTGCGGAGGCAAAAAAAAAAAAAAAATCACAAGAGCCGATAAGTCATTAATTCCATTTGTTTGAATTGTTTAGTCCTCATTTGCGTGAATTCTCTGATAGCGTTTCCCTCTGTTGTCCATCCCGGCACAGCTAATGAATAATGCACATTGCTCTGTCCTACACTGAGTAAACAAATAACAGAGCGGATTCATAATTCATAAGTAGAAGAGGAAAAAAAAAAAGCCCTGTGTGTATTTACAAAAGCATTGCATTATCTTTGCAAATAAATCAGGAATATAGTGTAGCTAGGGCGTGAGGAAATCTGGAGTTTGCGGGATAAGTTTGACTTTGCAAAGTCTTGATATCTTTTAATTTCCCGCTGTGATTGACAGAGCAAAGCTCAGATGTCAAGCCGAGCCGTCTCCACCATGGCGGAATCCATCATTGTAATCTCACTCAGCAGATCAACTTGGAGAACTTTTATCAGGCGGCCCAAAGTACCTCAAAGTATCCCTTTGAAAGATGCCTCCATCTGCTTCAACGTTGCGGTGAAAAGCAGCTCGTTAGCATCAGCGATTCGAGTGAAAAGCTCTCAAAACACGTGAAAAAATTAAAAAAAAACATTTCGGTGCAGATAAGGTACTGTAAATAGTTGAAGGGATTCAAGATTTAAGAGTTTTATTGTCATATGCATAATAAAACCAAGCGATGAAATTCTTATTCTGTTCACTTCCCCGAGACTACATTTCACAATCAAGCAAATAATAGAGTAGGCAATAAAACGGAAAAAAAAACCACAGTAATGGAGCAATAAGGGCAGTAATAATGAAAACTCCCAATTCAGCACTTGTGGATTCAACAAAAGGCATGTGTGCAATTTTTTTTGTCTTAATTTTGCAGGGACAGCATCAATTTTGGGGTAGATAAAAATAAATACAAAAACACATTCTTATTCTTTTTAAAAAGTGTATTGGAGGTTTAGCCCTAATTTTTGAAATTGTTTTAGGTTTAAAAAACATTTATACATATAAATATATAAACATGCATTCATATATCTATATATTATAGACAGGAAAATGGGGCACTATTAATTTAAAGCTAATAGCCAAAAGTGGCCGCTGTGCCTCCTAAAGGGTTAAATCAAAACTGTCATCTAAAGGAGCTTAAAAAAAAAAATCACATGGTTCATGGTACACCCACACAACCTATGCTTAATTTCCTTTCAAATGATATATAATAAATTTCAATGTCGCCAGGTTGAAATCCAGGGAAAAAAAAACTATACAGTATATATATATATATATATATATTATAGTTTGTTTGTCTTAATGTGTGTGTGCATAGTAAGCTAACACTCGCAGGGAAAAATGAATACAATCCATTATCTATTGTTGTGTGTTGGTGTTGCAGCACCATTTGTGTTCAAATCAGTCATTAAAAAAGTTTATAGCTAGCACAAAATGGGTGCTAGTTTCATTAGCCTTTCGGTGCCTTTTCATTTTATGAGATAGCTTTAAGTCGGCGGTTGTTTGCATGAAAAAGCGGTGAAACACAATGTTCTCATCAACTTGTTGCTAATAGCCGGTTAAATCCCAAGAACGAGCACTCTTATACACCTCATTATTATATCTTATTTTTCGAATGAATTTCAATAAGAGTGAGTGAACGATCCGCGCACATGCCCACGAGCTTAGTGGATACTACGACTGCGGCGCAGCATCAATATTCAAACCCGCCGGGCTCCTGCGAAGCTCATTTGAAATTAAATGATGGCAGGGTTGTAAAAACGGAACGTTATCATCAAGTGTCTTGGGTAAACGGCTATAAATATTCCAGCAACTTTGCAAGAGTTCTGCCGACGCACCTCAAATTATTTTCGTTGGAGGAAAAAGTGACCTTTCCCAGAAATGAGGCCTCATTAGCGATGTCAGTACCTACTTATACGCATTTATATTCCCGCACATAATGTGCTGTAGGTGCGACCGGGCAGCAAAATTGCCGTAATCAACATTTCAATTGAAGGCGCGCCTATGAATTAGCATTCTGTTTCCGTTAAGTTGATATCGCCTTCCGCGAGTTTTTACTTTCACGCGTTACCTTTAAAAATTTGATCTGCTTCCATTTTTTTTCCCATTAAAAGTATAGTTCACTCATTTACCCATTTTCAGTAGTCAAAAGTTCATATTTTGTCTCCATTTAAGATAGTTTTTGCAATTTGAATCGCAGTAACGGTCCAACCCTTTATTTCAAACTACAGTTGTTGCCATCAGCCACCCAAGCCTTCCATCCCAAAATGTGAAAACAGAAGGGGCTCCATTTTGGCTGCTGTGATGAACACGCTTCAAAACCCTCAAAATACAATGAACCCTTTCCAAATAAACCCATGTGACATTTGCTCTGTACACAAATGGACTCTGATGTAGCTATGAATCCAGATCCTTGGCTGAAAATCACGAAAGCGGGCACTAAATAAGAAGGCGTCCACTCAACTCTGCCTGAGGGCTCGAACGAGGCAGATGGTACTTGAGAGAGGAGAAAGTTCCAGAGGGTGACAAAATAAGAACTTTTCCTCGAACTGCCTTCTTAAAGGACCTAGATCATGATATTTTTGCACTTTCCACAGTTTAAATTATGCGTATAGATAACATTTGGCACATTAGCCATTTCATTTCTTATTAAATATGACTTTTAGGGTACTGTTGTTTCTAACCAGAAAGTGAAATGTCTCGTTTACTGAAGCCATGTTATTCATGATGAGCGCTTATCCTCATGAGTTGTGAATGAAGGAGTTTTACTGACATTAAAATGCAAAACGGTATCTAAATAACACACTTAGTGACACGTTTTCCTTCTATCAAACCGGTCCCTGTGATAACCCAGTATTCATGACAATAGTTCCGCCCATGAGTGAATTGTTTACCAATGATGTTGATTGTCCGGCTGTGTGTTTCCAAACACACATTTTTGCAACTTCGGCATTTTCCACAAGTAAAACGTTGTGACTAATATACGAAACATCGCTGTTTACTTGGCCGACTCGGTGCAAAATCTCTCCTCCTCTAAACTATGTCAAAACTAAAAGACATAGATGAGGGTGGTGTGTATTTACTCTTTCACGGGCGGATGTAGGGGAGGTACGCATTTATTTTACTGTCATAAGTTTTTCTCAATTCATTTTTAATCTTGTCGGGCAGGGCCGGCATGAGCCTGCAGAATAAGCAAAGGATGCTCGGTTAACAAGTCTGCCTCACAGTTAAGGGACCTGAGTTTGAATCCAGCTGGCTCTTGTATGGAGTTTGCGTGTTCTCCCCGAGCCCGCGTGGGTTCTCTATGGGCACTCGGGCTTTCTTCCACATTCCAAAAACATGTTGTCTTGCAACCAGTTGAGGGCCTCTGCTGGGATAGGCACCAGCAAGCCTGCGACCCTCGGAGGATATCCGGCTATAGAAAATGTATGAATATATGCTATAGAAAATGTATGAATGTATGCTTGGAAAGGCATCAGTGAAAGAAAATAACACTTTGGGGGTGTTTAGGGCAAAAAAAAAAATCATTGCAATCATCATTGCGACATGGTTAAAAGTTCAAAAAAGTTGACTTTTCATGATAGGGCCCCTTTAAGCACTTGCCTAAAGATGACTAATGGCGCTTCCACTCTTTGCCTTATCGTGCAGCTAATGAGATCATTCCTCCTCGCACTTTAAACTTTTACAATGACAAAAGTGGACGCCCGGGCCTCTGAGCCTGACTTCTCCGCCTTAATAGCGCCGAGTCCGACAAGCGATCCTCCTCAAATGTCCGTCCGCGCTGGCTCGAGGGGCAGCTGAGGCTTCGACCCTGAAATTTCGCAGCAAGATAATTCCTCCCACTAAAAGTCCCCAAGGCTCTTGCTGTGCACTTGAATAAAAGACAAAACAGGGCTTAAATGAGTGTTGCATCATCATTCCATGCAGGAAGCCGGCTCTTGCTGGATTGATGCTGATCTCCGCACTGAGCGATGCAGGAGGCCCTTCTTCTTGGATTTGGAACGAAGTGAACGTGATGGAGACTAATCCCTCCCCCCAAAAAAAAGCACATCCACAATTTCACTCGATGGGTCTTTTTTATGCTAATCGATTGTGAGTGGGGAAGAAAAAAAAAAAAACAGCAGCCGCAGGGCGATTTAGTCAACAGGCGACAAGCTATTTACATAAGTGACACGAGGAGGAAAACATGATGCTCCGTTGTCACATCGTGAATGGCAAAATGTGCAGCCGTGAGGAAGCGTTTTCCGATCAAGTCTTCTCAAGGACATCATATGACCATATATTTATTAACATGTACAGTGGACCCCCGGGTTACAGCGTTTTTTTCATGTTGCGATGTGGAATACTGAGTTTTTCGTCTCCTCTTCACGGTATTTTTCCTGCTTTGCGACAAAAACAACTGTCATGACCCTAGGGGGTTGGCTGTATTTGTGTCGTTTCGTCTCCATCTGCAGGCGTTTTGGGGTGATTGCACTTATTTTCAGTTGCCGTCAATGCCTCCATGCAACGCGTCACTACAATTCTGGTCGGCGTCTCCTCACGGAGATGCTGGTCTGCTATTGGTCGAAGTCACTCGTTTCAAAATGTTGGAATGGTAAAGCTTTGTTCTATCGCTAAGATAAGACAGCTTAGCCAATGCTACGCTTACTAGGGAATATGGACATAACTGCCACTCAAAGGTAAATAAATCTTTTCTATATTTTTTATTTATGATGTTTTTGGACTGTATACATGTATGTTATATATACGTAGTACTTACTATACTATTTTGGTACCAATTTTTAATCTGTAAGTACATTTTTTATTTTAACGCATTTTTTATTTTAACGCATTATCTATTTAACATAGGTTTGGATTGCCCGCCATACAGTGAATTCGCCTTAAGAGCCCAACCGTGGAACGGATTAATCTCATAACACGGCATTGTGAATTTGTGAAACAATGTGACTTTGTTCTTCTATTTTTTTTTCAATGCTGTTGAGGGGGCTGTCAATCTCATTTTAGAATCAATTATTGCATCAAATATTCGGATAATATTGTATTTTGCATGAGTGTATTACAATTTTTTCTCACTCTCATTTTATTGACCAAATACTGTTGTTTATTTAGTAGTGATTAGTGTGTGTGTATTTTCAATGAGCACACTACTGTTTAAGGTAAAGGAACAAGTGAGTCTTATTGTGTGATTTTTTTTTTTTTTTTCCATTTCATGCGGCATTCAGGCCATCAGGGACGTGGTCTGATTCCAGAGACCCGTCACAGCTAATGAAGACGTGGGCTGCTGAGGCAACCGCGATTGCGTTAATCCCACCGTTGTCTCATTGTGCGGCTGGGGGATGACATTCGGAAAGCCGTCAAGTCCTCCGCCGCTACGCCAGACTACAATTACACAGGTGTTTTTTACACCCGAGCGCAGGACGGCCAAAGCCCGCCCGCGGGGGGCTCCGCGCTAAATCTGACACTTAATTAATTTATCAGCGCACACGCAGCTTCTTGTACGCAGACCATTTTAATATCCGCCCTGCTTAACAAGCTGATTTTATGACTTTTCTGCTCTTAATAGGAAGTCAAAACGGAACCATTTTGCTTTTAACAAAGGTGAAATGAGCAAGTTTGAAAATGTATTTTTTATTTCCACAAGCTAATGTGCTTCAACAATGAAGCGATGATTCAACAATGACAGATGATGAAACTGCCAGCCTTTTTAGGGCATTTTAGAATATTGTGCAATCTCATACCTATCTTTAGTGCTTCATTATTGTAGTAATCAATGATTACTAAAACAATGAATCAATAAAGTAAGTGATTACTAGTTTATATGACAAAATATCAAATAAAGAACAATAATTGGTTAACAAACATTGATTGTGAAAAATTGGTTTTGTAATAGGCTTTCATGCAAAATAAAGTTGTGTCTGATTATTCCATAGAATAATCGACAAAGTCTTCGATACTAAAAATAATCGACGTTTGAAATGATGATTTTGTAACTGGTGAGAATGAGACGTTAGTGTCCAAAACAGCTGTGCCCGACGCAAGTTTGATTCCTTCATAATCTCTCATCATGGAACATCTGGATGCAGAGCCTTTTAAAGCAACTTTTCTTTTTTATTTGTCCTACTTTACTCTAATCCTCCCACGCCATGTGACCGTCTCTTCACAGACGCATCAACAGCGATGATGCCGACATAGACGCCGCAGTACGCAATGAGGCTCTTTGGAAAGAAACTGCACTTGCGTCTGCCCCCTCATTGTCTCATTACTGTGTTGTTTTTTTTTTCTTTCCAAGGCTTTGCAGACTTACAGTTAAAGAGAGAATAACGATGCTGGCTAGCACCTCAGAGTAAAAACCACTTAAATACTGTATGAGGCGGTAAACAGAACATTCTATTTAAAATTAAAAAAAATATATACTCAAACTTGCATGTCTTCTTCAGGAATAATTAGAAGTTAGCTAAGATCTAATAGCAAAATTTCTATCGTGGAAATTTTAATTATTTTGTATTTTCGTTTTCAAGTGACTATCATGTGGGTTTTTTTTCTTCAAACTAATGAGGCTACTGGTAGGAAACATATGGTGGTAAATCTACAATTCTAAACCAAAAGCATCTGTCAATGCTGCTGGCTCAGTCAATATCAAGAAAATGCCAGAAAGTCCAACTCAGTTTAACTATAGTGGACTTTTCACCAGGAACAGACATGAGTTTGACCATAAATAATGAACATTTGGTGGATGATGGTTACCTAAAAAGTCAAGTCAAGTTTCAAAGTCTCAAAGGGATTCACAGGTGAAAAATAAGTCATAGAAAAAGTGATTATAAACGCGAACGTTAATATATTGAACCGTGAATTTACATCAAAGAATGATCCCAACTACTTGGGAGAAGACTCATGGCATTTCAAAAACAATCATAAGGAGACAGGACATAGACATGTTGAAGTAAAAAGTCTATATACAAAAATCCAACATAACTGGGGTGAAGAGTGAAAATTAGACTCGGAAACTAGATTTAGAAACTGGATTAGTAAAGAAACTAGAAAGGCTACTTTTTTGACTTTCTGACATCACAAAACAAAGATCCTAAATACAGTCAGTCAAACTAAAGGACCACAGCAACTGATATCTTACTGAGCCCAAACATTTGTGTCCACTGTTCTGTCAATTTGACCTCAACAAGAAAGATGTTGATTGCATCCCACCCATCACTGGAAAGGTCAGGGTATCCTCACCTAAGCCCACCCCCCGGGGGCTTAGTAGGGTAGCTCGAATGAGTTAAAAGATATTGACCCAAAACAAATGTCCACTACAGTGGACACAAATTAATAGGCTGGGTCTCAGGAGGATATCACAAAGCAGATTTCTGATATTTATATATGAGAGACAAGCTCATGCTAGATGCATTTTTCCCCCACACCAATGTAAAAAGAATGAATATAGATGCCTGCTTACTGAAAGCACACACATGCGACCGCAAGGGTCAAACTCCATAGAAAAATGCCCACTTTTAAAAAATAACTCCCATTTTTCTGCACTTGAATAGTAATGAGAATTTTCATGCTTCTGCGGCACGCCAGCGTATATGAGGAGGCACAATTCGGCATGGATCAAATTAGGATAGTTGACTTTGCGCTCAGCTCCCCGAACGTCAATCTCGATGAAGTCTGTCAGCGGGCTGCAAAGTCATCCGCTGAGCCTCAGAGCTAAGAGTGGAACAGATGTACGGCTATTCATTAGCGCTCCTGGGACTTGTATGGGAGTCCTTGCGCCACCTGTTGTCTTGCCGCACGCACGCGCACGCACGCGTTTGGTGCGAGACCACCGGCTTAAACCTAACCTCTCATTAACACACACCCACATGCTCCGCCGTCCTCGTCTATCCTGCCAGAGCTAATTGGGTCACTTTTGAGCCCACAGTCAGCGCAAGCACCCTCAGAGGGGAGAGGGTGAGGAGGGGAGGGAGTCTAAGAAGACCACCGCCATGCTGGTTTAGCATATGCCTCACTGCTAGCTTGAGGAAGCCAGATTAGAAGCAAACAGACACGTTAATATTCCGTGCATAGCTACAGGGGAAGTACAGTATGCCTATAGCAGTGCTTCCGTGTTATTGCTGACAGAAAATTGACAGGATCGGCAGAGTATTCGCAATGCTACATTTCTTCCACATTTTGTTTAGATGTCATCTCACAACTGACGGAGCGAGCCGAAAGAATTTCCTGTAGACTGAGACAGAATTTTCGAGACACAGAGCTGCGCCTTGAAAACGGTATGGACGATTAATCGAAGACTAATCGATGATCAGTGTGATCAATAACCCCTTTAGGAAAAATTAATCGTTTCGAGACCTAATTTAACCCTTCTGTGTCAATTTTAAACCGATTTGGGCCATTGATCTTGATACAGCTAACCAAAGAAATTAAATAACCACAAGGGAGTAAAAAGTCTCGATCTACATTTCTAGCAGCTGACGTCCCGTGATCGAAAGGGTCAGTTGGGGTAGGACATGATCTGTTTATTTGTTTGGAAGTGACACGAGACATACGGGACAATGCCCTGCCTGTTGAGCCAGTGAATCGTAATCGAAGCAAACGTCAGCCAATCCTTCAAAATAAACTGTACTTTCGGTATAAGTAACATATGATATGAACGGCCTTGATAGGCCTTTATTTTGAAATTCATCCCGGAAGCGTGAGCAGGCTCTGATGTGCTGTTCTTAAATCACGTACACATGGCTGTTGTTTGGAATTGAGGTTCAAACTCTCAATTCAGAGCACTAAAATAAAAAAAAAAAAAAAAATAATTTAAAAAAACAAGCAACGATAACTGTCCTTATTTTCCAATTTGTTTTTTTCTTTTTTGTGCAATGCTATGTGGGCGAACAACATAGCTAGGAGGGCAACCGGTCAACTGCAGGCAACGCATTGAGCACCCTTGCTATTGATTGTCAAAACAGCATGCAAATATGATTTATTTGATTGTAAAGTTTACTAGGGCCCATTATGACCAGCGACAGAGAGGGGTTAAACCTTTAGCGCTATTTTGACCATTTTGAGGTCATTATTTTTCCACAGCATTGTTTTAGCTAAGGGATGGCTCACTTCTGGTTGTGTGACAACTACATGGTCGTGCAATGCGGAAATTTGATAATTTGTCAGCATCTGTGTGAAATTTCAGCTCCCTGGTGTCTTCTTTAAATACTTTTCCTTTGATGTGAAATGCCTGAGATGTAAAGATCAAACGATAGGACAAAATACCACGCAAGAGGTTTTTTTTCATCATTTTTGGGCCATTTTGTTCGGCATCATTCTCGCAGTATTTTGGCCAAGGGAAGGCACACTCTTAGTAGTGTGATAACTAAGTGGTCGTACCATGTTAAACTTGATCATCTGATTGAAATTTCAGCTCCCTAGTGCATTCTGACTTTGATGTGAAACGCCTTCGATATAAGCAAGTAAAGTTGCGGAAAGTTGATTTCCGGTAAATGAGTCCTTCCTTTCGTTAATGCATTTTTAGGTATCCTCATACAGTTTTCATAGATAACGATGTCATTTATAGTCACCACAGCGAGCGGGAGGGAGTTTGAAATAGTTCCGCTTTCCCTGGGGGGGGGGGGCTTTGCAAAAACTAAGTGAGAAGCACCGCTTTATAACGTAACAAAACGTGCGTGTGTGGGGGGGTGAAAAGCGAAGCTGTGTTTGGACTAGTTCAATGTATCCGAGGAAGTAGCAAGCTGTGGTTATGTGTTTTTATAATGCGGACGTGAGATGCAGATGAGGCCAGCCGTGCGAAACACGGCCCCAACACCAGATAAGACTCCAACCAGTGTTTTGCGCCTCCCCGACCGGCGCGATCCGACCTTGCTAATCTTTTCTGCGGCTTCCCTAATCAAGGCGCCGACTAATCCATTTCCCCGCGCCAAGGCGAGCGGCGGTTCAGCCGGGGGCCCAGCCACACTGGCACAATTAGGCGGAGGGAAGACAATGGCGCGCGTCCCGGGTCGACGGGAAAGAATAATAGCCGAGCGAGCGGATGTACTACTCAGCCGCGCAACAAAGGCAGAAAAGGCACACTCTTGTGCACAGTCAAATCTCAAATGATGCAATTAAAGAGGAAGTCCGCCACAGTTCAGCAACAATCAATGTGATTTGTTCCAACGTGGCGGACCCGAATAAAAGACGACGTCGCTTCTGTGCAACGGTAACGAATGCACCGAGGTGACCCCCGGCTCCCGCAAGGGTGACAAAACCAAGAGAAATCTTGCTCAAGTGCTCATGGGAAAAGTTGGCTAACAATGGCTTGTAAATTGTGATTAATAGAGTATTACCAGATTTCAAAGCAATTCTGTTAATAGTGCTGCGACAATTAGTCGATATTATTAAAATATCCTTTTGAATGGATTTACAGTGTAACTCCGAGATGGATATCAGAAAGTTATTCGCCCGCAGCAAGGATAAAGCAGCAAGCGAGACAACATAAGTCTGTCTTAAAGGGACAATGTGTAAGATTTAGACTGTTTTTCATTACGGAGAGCAGGAGGTGCTGCATTTACCATTCTCCGTAGCTACAACACACACGGCGACCTCTGGAGGAGTGTCATCCCCATGTAATATAATTTAATGATAACAAGACCTACGATTTTATTTAAAACACTGTTGGTCATTAAGGACACATTTATTTGAACGTTTTTGAAGTTTATAACCATTTCGTTTATTCCTTATATAGAAAAACATTCTGAATCTTACACATTGTCCCTTTAAGTTAAACAAATTTCCCTATCATCAAGTCGTGGGCCAAATTTTTAAAGTAAATTTTTAAACCTCTAAAATGCCTTTGATAAAAGGGCTATCTTTAGGGCTGTCACAATCAAATATTTTCTCGAATAAATGCGTGAAATATTGCGATTGCACAAGCTCTTGTAACTTGGATTCAATGGAAGTTAGACACCGGCCTCGTGGTGTTTTGATGGCCAACGATAAATAATCAGAAGCTTACTTGCTACTTCCAGCGAGGCATTGCGACTGACGGCCTCGCCCAGGTAGTTGCGCGCCACGCAGGTGTACACGCCCTCGTCGGGTTTGCTGCGTCGGCCGTGGACGATGCGCAGGAAGAAAAGCGAGCCGCTGGGCAAGAGCATGCGGTGCGAGCGGGGGTCGTCCTTGTCCGTCTCCACCCGCTCGCCGTCCTTGTACCACTCCATGCTGGGAGGGGGGCGGCCCTCGGCTTTGCAGTTGAGGGTGGCCGGCTCCCCCTTAGAGACGATCAAGTCGGACGGGTCCTCCACGATCCGGGGGGCGCTGTCTTCGAACCGCACTCGTGACCCTGAAGGCATAATTTTTTTTTTACAAATTTTGTAACGTAAAACTTGAAATGAAGTCAACCCAAACATTTTAGTTACAATAATATGTTCTATTCACTCCCAATAGTCTTAACATAGCATTCTGTATAATTATGGCATTGGTAGAGTCTGATTTAGGCGGAAAAATCCACCTGTTTTACGATCATCTCCGGGGGCAGCCATTTTGTTTCTTGCACAAGACTGGCAATCACAGTTCCTCGTTTTCCAGTAACAGCCAATCACAGCTCACCTGTTTTTTGAAATTAGTCATGTGATAATTACATGCTAAAACGTGATTGGGTGTTACGTGAGCTCTGAGCAACTGTGATGTCATTTTCAGTCGCCAGCATGTGGCAAAATGGCCGGCGCTTAAAATGGATGAAAAAACAGGGCGGTTTAATTTGTCTTAATTTTAATGTAAGACTAACCCATCAGTCCGAAACATTTTCATGTCATGAATCTTGTACTGTTTATTGTAATATTTTACTTGATAGCATTTAAAAATAAAGGAGAAGAAGCCCTTGAAAAAATAATAGCATATTGGATCAGACTTTCAAAATTGAGAAGCGGGTAAAAAACCCAATTATAGTTTTTCAGAACGCTTCCGCCCCAGTGTCCTGC
This sequence comes from Hippichthys cyanospilos, assembly GCF_059441005.1. NCBI lineage: Eukaryota > Metazoa > Chordata > Actinopteri > Syngnathiformes > Syngnathidae > Hippichthys > Hippichthys cyanospilos. The sequence goes on from NC_142379.1 coordinate 4,351,133, forward strand.
GAATCCCAGAGGACAAAGTCTGCACTCAGGATGCAGCCAAGCATTTAATATGTCATTTATTATGTCAGCGGTCAGCCTGCGTCGGGCCTGTTGCAGAGGAAGGAGACAACTAGTGGGCCAAAAGCTAGAAATTGAGAGAATGAGAGGTGAGCTACGGAGATAAAGATAACTCTATCTCCGAATCTCCCCGGGGATCCATTACTAGCTTTTCCTTGGCATTGAAGGAAAAGAAAAAAAAAAAAACGGTCCACAGATTTACGCTAAGCTTTTAGAGACAGACCCCACGTCCCTAACAACGTGTTACTCTTAGCTATGAATAATTCAAAAACTCCGCAGCTTTTAGGTCGATTCTGACGAACAGATGGTCTCCCCTCGTGGAATTAACACAACAAAACTAAAGAGAAACTGAAATGCTCACAGCGCTGCTTTTATATTATTTCCATTTCCAGCACATAATCTGGATTGAAAAGAAAAAAAAAAAATCCATTATGATTGCAGATGAGCAGTCTGGAGTCACCTAATGACATACATGCTGAAGTTACATTAGACTTAAAGGGGGGAAAATCCTCCTATTTGCAGCCATAAGCAGATTGGTGAATCTGAAGTAAAAATCCAGGAAGCAACGCCGACACCCCGAGGTCACGCTCAGTTCCAAACGCTTCATCTAACTGCGAACGGAGCCTTTAGAAAAGAAGCCTCGTCGTCCTCGCTGGGTCACCGCAAACACACACGACCGCTCGTCAGAATCCGACGCGCGTCGTTTCCATGCGTGACCCTCAAGCTAATGCTTTGGCGTGACGGCATCTTCTGGTCCATTCGCTAGCGCGCTGCTTTGACACAGTTTGCAAAGCGCATTTTTCTTGCTCAGGGACGGTAAACAAGTTCTCAAAGAAGAAGAAAGCCTTCTAGAAGGCTTGGAAATGTCACTCAAAACCGCCTTTTGTTTACCAGATTGCATCACATAACCAACAAAACTTGTGAATGCATGTGGAGTACACTTCGTCAGATTGCGTTGCATTTCATCTTCTTTTCATCGAGGATGCCTTCAACGCCTTAAAGATTGAATTTTCTGTATTTACAATAATTAAAAAAAGAGAAAGAGGGGTTGCTTTTAAGTAGATGCTAAAATAGGTTTACTCTTTCACTTCCAATTATTTGGATAAACATGGTTCGAAAAAAGTACACTGCCTCCAATCCCAATGTTTTTTTTTTTGTTTTTTTTGCACAAGTGTCTTCTCAGGGTTTGGATCCATATCCACTCCAAAGCGCAAGGCTAAAAAGCGTTTTAAAAACAGCCACAAGGTGGCAGAAGTGCATTTGGTAAAAGATTAGCATGATGCTAATTAGCGACAAAAAGCAACATCTATAAAATGTGCTTACATTTACTTTTTTTTTCCTGGGACAATATAAACCTGACAGTCACAACTTGCTCTCGTTCTTCATTTTGATGTATAAATCTATGCATAAATTTTGACCGGTGTATACTCTCTGGCAGCACACTATGACAAACTTTGAAAACTGAAAAACCGCAAATATTTCAAACTCAGCTTGATTTTTGCTGAAATGATTCGAAAGAGATTAATGAATTTCTTCCTCTCTTTTTTTGGATAGTATATACATATATACACAGTATATCTGCATATGCTATCCAAAAAAAGAAAAAAAAAAGTGTATACAGTATATACTGTAATATATATATATATATATATATATATATATATATATATATATATATATATATATATATATATATATATATATATATGATGAGATTTGTTTTTTCCCCATTAAGGAGTATTCAGAGTACATTGAAAAAATATTTTTTAAAAGGAACTCTTATTAGAAGGAAGTCTTCGGATAATGATTTTACTTTTTCCTGATAAAGTCAAATATTTTTTAAGAGTCATTCTTGAAAAGGGACTGCATATTTTAAGCCATTAAGAGATTGTTGATGAAAGAAAAAATAAAACGCTGCATAATTTGGCAGCTTTTTTTTCCAAAAGCCTCTTTAGCATGGATGTGATTGCGTGCAATGCAGTAAGACTCGCCGATTTCGAAGCACATGCATGTGGAGCTCACAGGTGCATATTTCACACTTATGTTGTAGCGCAACAAAATGTGATTTGGTGCATAACAAGTTGTACGATTGTTGCAAGAACACATTGTGCTACCAGGCAGAAGTTGGAGACACCTGCCAATAAGAACAGTGGTCTAACAAGGCAGCACATTCAACACAAACAAAAACTCATTATACATTTCTGGGAATGGCAGCAATTCAGTTTAATTCAATCAAAAGGCGTCCCTAGCGAACGTTCAAGGTACGCGGAGAGGCTGTTCATAAAAGCACGATAACGGGGGGTGGAATAAATATGAATCATAACAGACAATATATTCAATACAATGGCATTGAATCAGTATGTGACCATGAAGGCCCAAGAACTGCTTTTTGAAGACAAGCTATAATCACAGAACGCCCACTCGAAATGTTTTTCTACAGATGTCCTCAGATGCTGCATTGTACTATATATATATTTGTTTTCACAAAAGCAGTCTTATGTTGGTGAAAATGAAAACTGAGATACAAATATTCCAATTCCACATAAAATTACCTTAATATGATAATACATAATACATTGTGGTAGCTTTGTGGTAGTATTGCATTGTGGTAGTAGCCAAAACTTCAGACAGTGTAAATTGACCACCAGGAGAGTCAATTCCAACATTTGGATCTATCTATCTATCTATCTATACAGATATATATCTAGATATAGATATCGATATATATTTGATCTACATATACTGTAAAATTAACTGGAGACTCCAGCTTACAGTAGTTGTTGACAGCGGGCTAGTTTGTAGCTAAAAAAGTCTATATCCATAGCAACAGGACACATTGTCTACTAATCTCTTATTTTCATACACTTCGATGACAAACGTTTAGGCTGCCGGCAAATGAAAGTTTAGACCTTGAGGAGTTCGTTTTTGTGTAAATTAAATTTGAAAAAAAAAGTCATTTCCGTCCAACATGCATTTTTGTCAAAGACTCAAAACTGATATCCCTGACTGTTTTATTACCTTATTGTCAATATTTTATAAATCTGTTTATAAAATAAAATGAAATGAGAACAAATACTGCTCTGATTTGAACACCCTGATATTTGTCCTCCTTGTTATCAGAATCTAATATCGTCCGGTGGCAGAGCGCGAGTTTTCTAATGGACTGCCTGACACAACGAAGCTCCTCCCGTGACTTCAACAAAGTTGCTTGGCCCCGAGATGCAAGAATAAGACCAAGTTCTGAAGGCTCCGGGACAAAGACTGCACTCTGTGCCCTCCCGCGGTAAAATGACCTCCATCCAACATCGAAGAAGTCCAAGCGAAAAAAGCAATTCATTATTTTAGCAACGCTTTCCGAAGCATGAAACCGACCAATTCCAGCGTCCGCGCATGGGCCGATAACTCAATTGAGCGTCGGGAGAAGTGAGGAACTAATTCGCAGACAAATGACTCTAAATGGAGCAAATTAATGACACGTCGCCAACGCGGCGGCGCAAACGAGACGGCTTCTCATTATGGGGCGAGCGTTTGAAACGCGGCGCCGCTTGAGCCGGCCCGGAGACGACAGCCGTCTGTGTGTACACAACGGCGTTTGCCAGTGTGTCACGCCGACGCCACTCTGGCATATTGACTTTGCGCTTTTGCCGAGCTTCCTCCGGTGACAAGCCTGCAATCAGGGACGCCACATTGAGCAAGGACGCCGACGCATTTGTGCTTGTAAGGAAAATACATTTTCTTAGCTAATGTTTAAATGGTGACAGGATGATTGCTTGAAAGCATCCCTGAAAGGGAAAGAAGTTGGGTGCTTAAATAATGGCCGCCTTGGAGATTCATTTTGTATTCGCTGCTGGGTTTTTTTGTTTTTTTTTTTTTCCAAATGTATACTAATGCATGTGGAAATGGATGATTGTATAATTGCAGACCACAATAAACAAAGAACAGATAATGAACATGGTGTGGCATTCATGGATGCGTGGGTTAATCATACATTCATTTTTCTATAGCTTTTGTCCACTTCTCGGTTAGAGCTGAGCTGGACCAGCTGGCCTTTGACCCCAAAAATGAATCAATCAATCAAAATAAACATTTATAAAACCTACTCAAAGAAATCGCAAAATAATGTCATTCGTTTTCATCCGTGCGAATTAAAGCTTGCGAAAGTCACATGAACAAGCCCTAAAAAAAAAAAAACGGGCAACTTCAATTTTTTGCTGGTCCGATATTCGGTCGAGCTCCGCCCCTTTTCCATCATCGTCGGTCCGTCATTTTTTTTTTAAGCCAGACAAAATTGTAATCAGCGGCTCGTCAGTCTGTCGCTGTATTGCCCAACCTTCCGCCACCACAAGAGGGTGACTTTTGACATTTTTTTTTTCTGGTCCGTCATTTGTCAGGCGCTGGTCTACCTCTGTCTGCACTCATACTGATGATTTTTTTTTCTCTTTCTGTTTGAGAACAGGTGTGACACATTATTTTGATTATTTTTTTGTGGACAAATATTCATAATCAAGCTAATGTTTTAATTTTGTGACCAGATCTCTACTGTAATCCCAAAAGTTGAAGCTTTGTTTCGTATTTTTGTGTGGACAAATATTTATTTAGAATTATTTCTTTGCGAGAACAGGTTGTTTTGATTATTTTTTGTGGACACAAATTTGATAATAATTCAATTATTTATTTTTGATAACAGATCTCTTCTATGAACCAAAAAAGCACACTTTATGTTATGTTTCTGTGGACCAATACGAGTGAAGTTTAAAGGGCTCTGAAGTTTAACGAATCAAACGCTGATGGCATATTTTGAGAATTTTGTTTCGTTTTAACCTAAATATGCCTTGTACTGGTTAAGGGTATGAAAACATATTTCACAAGGGGTACATCACTGGAAAAAAGGTTGAGAACCACCGGTGTATAGCATAACAGGTTCCTCTGTGTATGAAACGTGCCATATCAATAAAGTTTATAAAGCTACTCCATTCTGGGTGAACTATTTCTCTTACCAATGGAGCAATAGCGAAAACAATCGTACTTTAAATAAAAGGTTTTCAAGCAGTCCATTCTGGCAGAACGGCAAGTGCGCGCCGTTTTCTCTTGATTCTCTGCAGACAAAGACGCGTTGCCAAAAGAAAGGAGAAAAAAACGCATAGAGTCAATGTTCAACCTTGAGCTAGCGTCCTTCCCAGTCTGCTGCCGGTTTCATCATTCCGGCCAACAGGCCTGGTGAGAAGCGGCTTCTCCGGCAAAGTGACAGCAATTTTCTCTCTTTTTATAGATATTCAACCTTTTTCCATCGCTACCGAGCATTATAGAGATTTATTAGCGGCGCAGTTGACTCCTCGCTCGCCGTGACCCGACTGTGAGGACGATTAGACCGCGCTAATCGCCTTGATTGCATCTAAGCTGCGAGGATTTATTCATCTTCTCCCGCCGTACAAATACATCAAGGCGGGAAGGGGATGCGGGACGCAAACCATTAGCGACGCTGACAGACAAGCTCTTAATTGCGAAGTGACACGCCGTCTTCTGATGTGTTTACGGCACATCAAACACATGAGGTTCGCAGGCAAAATAGAAGCTGGGGGGGACGGGGGGGCTTCGGAGTATCGTTCGTGAAGCTCAAGATGCTTTTAGTGAGATTTTGTTACCTGGAACATTTGCTAGCGCTTTAGGTGGTATCGAGTGGTTGAGGTTGCCACGTGTTCTGGTTTTTAAGCAAGGTGGGTCTCCTTACACCACCAATCAGTTTGACAGGAAGGTAAAGCTTTGTGAAAATGGCGCTCGCTGGGAGGGGCGCTGGGGGTCAAACTATTTTTGAGGCAATCTGGGGGTGATGCTGTGTGTATTGGAACACCTATTTGCTTTGCTTATTTTCACATCGCCTTTATTTTAAAAACAACGAATAAATTCAATTTATTACCTAGCCCGAGAACAAACTGAAATATACATATATATTTCAAAAATCGGGGGTGCTTGGATTGGCTTAAGCAGTGCTTTAGCACCCTCAAATATGGGCTAATCTCGGTTATGCCGGCAACAGGTGCAACCTCAAACATTCTGCGTTGTTTGGAAGACAATAATACATTTCAATTATTTATTTATTTTTTTTACTTACAGTATTTCTAAAAATAATAGTACAGCAGTAAGATTTATATGATGAGAAGTTGAGTCTGGGTCGTTACTGGAAGTTATGGGAAGTTCAACGTGTCCATCTAAATATTTCTATTTAAATCTTTGACAGAAATGTTGTAATATTATCTTAAACCCTTCTTTGTTTTTTTTTTTTGATTTTTCTAAACTTTTTAGAGAGGGTCATTTACTTGACTCACAATTTGCGCCAGGGCTCGTTCTCTACCTGAATGAGACATTTAAGACGGAGCGGCGAGACGAGCTGCGAAAAGGACGGCTTTGATGGGCCGTGTAAAAGGGTCCAAGGCCAGCGTGTGAGATTAGAAGTGTTATGGCGCTCCGCTACAATAATTAAACATTTAACGGAGAAATTGATGACACGTAATGTTGATTCTATAATTCCCAAAGAACGAGACGATGCGATAACGAGCAAAGAATGTGAAGTGACTGAGACAGAGAGGGTGAGTTAGACCGAAGCGGGTGGGAGCTGCGGAGGGTGGTGTGGGGTGGCAACTAATGTGGTTTGTGAATGGAATTTCAGCTGTTTTCGGCGGGATTTGGGCTCTGAGCTGTATACTTGTGGAAATAAACGACCAACAGTACGTTTTAAACATAATCGTAGGTCTAGTTATCATTAAGTTATGTTACATGGGGGTGGCGTGTCTCCGGAGGTCGCCATGTCGGTTTTAGCTACGAAAAACGGTGCTCTCCGTAATGAAAAACGGCCTAAATCTTACACATAGTCCCTTTAAGGAGTGGTACATTAAATCGATACTTAAGTAGCTGGGATTGAATGTCTGGACTCTTAAAAAAAAAAAAAAAAAGTGAAATAGGTCCCTGGCATTGGATGTGTTCATTCAAATGTCAAAAGGACATTTGTTTATTAAACAGCAGCTTTTCAAACTTGCAAAATATGTCACCGCTGTCAGTTTCTGCAGCTTCCACAGTGGCTTACACACAGGCAAGCGTGCGCGTACGCACTTACACACGCCAAACCTCTGTCAGTGATCAATCGTTCAATCGGTCCCGATAAATATGTAAACATTTATACATAAATTAAGAGGTATAATATAGTATAATACAATTACTCAATTCATGTTTATATGATCAATTTTGCTAAGGATTAAAAGTATACACCTGTGACCAGTTATATTGTCTGTCTACAAGTGCTGCTGCACCATTTGTGTTCCAATAGCCACTGCTTAAATTGCGTGAGCGTAAGTGGGTAGTCGTTACTGTATCCTGGCTCACTACTACACTTAATGCTTCAATTTAAGAATCTTAGCTGAAGCACTGTTATGCCGTCCCTCGAGGCAGTATTAGGCGGCTCCTTAACTCGATGAGAGGACATGCTGTGTTTTTTTTTTCTTCGAGTGGGCTTCAACAGACTCCTCACAACTTTCCCCACATAAGGTAAAAAAAAAGATATGTATTCCAACCCATTGAATCCATTTTAACTCATTTGCAAACTCCGAAGGCCAATCAAAAGGCAGCCACAGATTTGTCGCACTCCAAGTATTTTCTGCAGGAGGACGATAATGCGTTTACCGGCAAAATTTAAAGGCTAGCCTGGTTTGATTCTCCTCTCGGAGCTGTCTGAGCCATTGTTTGCCTTCTCTCAACCCCCTCCAATCATCTGGCGGTGACATCATCACCGGCTGTACCCGAAAGAAGGACATCATCAGCGTCCGGCGGCGTGACTCAGGCTTCGAGCAAATGAAACGACTGAAAGACCACCTTCTGTTCTTATCACTCAATAGTCTTTTTTTTTTTTTTTTTTTGTGCGTGCATGTGTGTTTGTGTGTTGTGTTGAAGGATGGAGCGAGACGCTTCAGTGAGCCCGCAGCCACATTTGTCAGCATTTACCCACAAGGACACAAAGAATGGACACAAACGAGCAGGCCAGATTTGTTTGTCCATCATTGAGTGTGAAGAGAGCTCGCATTTTAATGGGATCTAAAAGAGAATTAAGAGAGATTTGTGTCCCCGCATAAGAATGAACTGCAGAGATCAATGAATTGTGTAAGCTCACCACCACGCATGCTACACATAGCCTTCAGATACTAGCGGTCATTCAACATTTTCGTTTTGATTTGTGAGCAAATATTGGAGTTTGCAAATGTTGTCGCGGCAGTGAACTCAACTCAATTCTGAGCTCAAAATTTTCAAAAAAGAAGCTTCAAGGTTGTTTAATTCCACTCCCAGTTAAAGTTAACTGTCAAACTAAACATCAAAAAAGATATTTTGCGTATTTAAACATCACAAGTTTCCACTAACTTCATGCTAACACGTAGAACAGCAACAATATGTGCGATATTTAAAAACCCTGTGCAGCAACACATGTAGACTGACAAGGCGAGGCAGTGAACCAAGTTAGATTCTCTTTTTTTATTTACTGTATTTTCCGCACTATAAGGCGCACCGGATTATAAGGCCATCAATTAATGACATATTTTAAAACTTTTTCAATCACAATATAGTAATACTCAAAGTAATAACAAATAACTCAAATAATAACTCTAAATAGCATAATAACTCAATGTCAATATGAGCAACCTTGTTCAACTGTAAACACACAAAACAAACAGGTAAAGCTTATTTTATCGGTTCATTCCCCATCTACGAATCTCAATCTCAATATTGATCCATATATAAGGCGCACCTGGTTATAAGGCGCACCATCAGCTTTTTAAAAAAATTAAGGCTTTTAGGTGCGGCTTATAGCGTGGAAAATACGGTATTTAACTTTGGCAGTTTTTGTCCACCGTGGCATAATTGCCGCCCCCTGACTAGGTAAAACAGGTGGATGTACCGTATCTGCTTAATTATTACTGCAAGGTATTGTTGCAGAGAAAAATTTGACTTGACTTCCAATTCAACTTCTCATACTCTTTACCTGACACAACACCTTTTTAAATTTGAGTAAATTAGCATTTTGGAAGGCAAGTGCCAGCGAACGAGCCACAGTGGTCACATCACCCTCGGAACGTTTTTTTTTTTTTTCAGCGGACGGGTGTCAAGCGCGAGATGAGCCCGCTCGAATCAAGCGGCGGCAGCAAATACGTACGGAGCTTTGACTTTCTCCCATCAAGGCAAATCCCACACAGCCGTCGAGCGCAGAGGTTCTTTTGCCGGCGTGCACCTACGCAAGCGTATCCATCTTTCAACCTTATTTTGGTACAACAAGCAAACGAGCGCCACCTGCTCCGCTCTTGAAAACCTCTCGGAATCCACTCACGCTTGAGAGCTTTGCAGGCGGACGCAACGGGAAATATGCACTTTAAATGGGCTACCGTCCTTTCCATACAGTATTAATGGCGGTGGGCAGACAAAGAGATGGTGGGTGTTTGAGAGCAACCGGGATGGTGAGAAGTTACACGCCGGCGCGTGACTGGAATACGCCCGAGAGCCTGGAAAGATGTTCCCGGAGGGAAATGTGAAAGGTCAGCGACCACTAAACACTGAAATGATTGCGGATGCTAATTCAATGCAAATGTGAACTTCCAAGCCAACGGTGCTAATTAGTAATGGCCGACAGGGGACAGCTTTAACGGTGGTGTAATTAAGCCCAATGGTAAAGGGTTACAATTTGTTGACCAAGTCGTAACAGCGAAATCACATTCAACGCAATACTACATCAAATTCACTTTAAATGATATGCAAACATTGTGTTTACAGTTATCGTCGTTATTGGTTATTTTATATTATCGGCCAAAAGGACTAAAGTGGTTTTAAATATTTTTTTTAAACAAATGTGACAACTTAGTATTTAATTTTAAAAATGTTCTGCAAATAATTGGTATCCTTGAGGTTGGCTGTTTTATTGCAATCGCACAGACAAAACTAGAGAAGCATTTTATGTTCATGCATTCAAATAGACACGTTTTTATTTTATTTTATTTTATTTTATAGTTTTTGTTTTTTATTTGATGGATCACCTCTTAGTTAGGTTTGTTTTGAATATTTTATTTTATTATTTTTTTTCCATATCTCTTGTTTTTTTATCTTTTTAATCAAATTTGAATTGCTTTATATTTTTTCATGTCCCCCCCACTAAAGGCACTGACTATAAATAAGATTATTATCTATAAAAATTGTAATAACATACCTAAACCTGTATCCTTTTTAACATTAAGAAAAGAAAAAAAGCAATAAAAATCAACTTTCAACAACTGTTCATTAGTTTTTACAGCGTTTATACGAGTTGCAGCTCAGTCTAAAACTGAAAAAAAAAATAACCAGATGCACCAAAGTTCCCCCAAATTTTTTTAAATCAACTTCTTATTTATTATTGAATAAAATTGTTATTTTAATGCTATTAGACACCCCCCCCCCCCGGAGGGGCCTGCCCCACTATTTGAAAAGCACTGGAGTAAAGGAATGTCTGAAAATTGTTGACGTATAAAAATTGCTGGCATACAATAAACAAATTATACGTTTTTCTTGTCGTCATTTAATGCGGCGGCCATTTTGCCACTTGTCAACTGAAAATGACATCACAGTTTCTCAGAGCTCAAGTAAGAACCAATGATTCCGGGTTTTGTCATTTGACATTTGTAAACGGAGCCACTTATTACCTGAGCCATGAGCAACAGTGATGTCATGATTAGTCGACAACAGGTGGCAAAATGGCCGCCCTCTGAGATGGATCTAAAAAATAAAGTGGATTTTGTTGTTAAATGAATATCCCGCAAACTCGATGTTAATCAGAATGCTATTTTTAAACTCGATAGGCAGCACAGAACATATTAGGCTATCGTCAAGGAAATTTTGGAGCCGACTCCCTTCTATCTGTAGCGTTCTGTGATTGCATAAAAAAATTGGAATCGCCTGCGGCTCATCAGTTGGATAGTTGGATTGAAATGATCAACCAACAATCTGCAATCGTGAATTATTATCCCCCCCCCCATTGCCCCAAGAATTAATTTGGGGTTTGGATTAAAGCTTTGTAAATGTAATCTGCTATTAAAGCAATGGTTGGAATGCTTTTATAATCCAGCTCGCAGCGGTAATAAAAAGTAAGCGTTTAAAAGCATTTTTGGTTAGGGGGGGTAGTGGAGAGAATGGGGGGGCCATTTCAAGCTAAGGCCACAGGCTCTACATAGAAAGAGATTTCATAGGTACTCTCATCTTTTTATGGTCTTTTTAAGCCCTAAAATATATGTCTTAGTATCATGTATTTTCTTTGTTTTCTCAAGATGCTGTGCCCCCCCCCCACACCCCCATAAAGGTCTGCTGGTCCGGTGTTTGGTTGAGGGCCATTTAATCAAATATGAATGGGAAAAATGTGAAGTTAAATAATGAGAATTTGATTTTTGTTGTTGGTGAAACATACTATAAATTGTGTTCATATCTGCGGACAGATTTCCATGTTAATCATACCAGAATTCACCCAATAAAAATGTGCTTTAAAAAAAATATCGCGGAACTGCACAGTTTACTGCATACAGAGAAAAACAAAAATAAAAATAAAAATAATTGTGTAATACTCAAGGTTACTGCTCTAAAAGGGTTATAAATGCCTCATAGGTTGTTTTCATGCTTTATGAAGACAAATTGCCACAAGTCATAAGAAATTTACACACACCTTACAGTTAATTGTGGTAAGTAGTTTAGTGATTTAGTGTTTAGAACTTCATTACTTAATCTAGTCATAAATAATTTGAGCCCTCATTGTAAATTGTTTTTTTTAAGGATACATTTGAGAGCCTAATTGCTTGTATTGACTTTTACATCGCATACACAATATATGACACAATAGAAGAATGTACAGTGGGATAAACTGTGGTCTTCTACAGGTAGTAACAGCCTCGCATTGTCTTTAAATTTTCTTTAAATTGTGGGGAAAAAAAAGTGGAATAAAATCTGAAATGTCATTTCTCAGAAATATGCTTTTGCTCCTGGACAATGAGGATAGCCTGTATGTAATAAATCAGTGGTTCTCAACGTTTTTTCAATGGTGCAGCGTATCCCCGATACAGCATCAAGCATTGAAAACAAACTTTTATTTCCGGCTCATCTGCCGGAAACCGCGTCGCGAATGACATCACACGTTCAGATAAAACTTTAAAAAGTATTGACATACAACATTTTGCAAAGGAATCACTAGCGCATTTTTTGCAATGACATGCTTCATGTTCCAATTAATTTGCTTTCATTTTGAAAAGAAATCTACTCTTCCTGTCCGAATTCAAAAACATTTGCTGATATCTATAAAAACCCCATGAAAATCTCATACAGCCCCAAGTGAGAACCACGGTGATAAATAACTGGATGATCCCCGTTGTGGTGATCAACAGCAGCAATTCCAACCTGTGTCCGAAACGGTCACGTCCAAAATTCATTTGCTACAATTAATATATCTTTACTGATCGACTGTATCTATGCCGGCAACAAATAATGACAGTCACAACAGTAAAACAATATGAGCACAGCCATGTCTCACCTGATGTTCTGCTGCCGCTGAATGTGGCCAGCAACCCAAGGATCAGAAGTCCAAAGTTCATCTCCGAGCCGGGATTTTTCTGTCTTCCTGCCTTGACGCTCCGAGCAGCTCCCGCTTTAGCTCTTTGTCCCCAGCTGGATGATTTCAAGCGAGCGAAATCACCCTCAAACAAACTTTACGGTCCCTTCCAGAAAGCTTTGTCAGCACCATCGTCACCGTCGGCATCATCGTCCGCCTGGAGGAACCTACAACTCCGCAGCATCACTTGGACGCCGCATGGTCTCGCGCACACGTAGGATTTCTGTTTTAAAGCAGAGAAAGGGTAGCTTTAGTTGATTGGGGCTCGGTGGTGAAGAAAGAGTGTGTGTTCTCTGCGTGCGCTCCAGACGCTAGTGTGTGGCGAGAGATGCACTCTGCCTGATGGCTGCAACAAATCCTCGCCAAGCTCCACTCTTTAAAGGGACAGACACGACATCTGTGCTCTGTGTGTGTGTGTGGGAGTTTGTAGCCACACGCAAAAAAAAAAAAAAAAAAAAAAATATCCCTATGCACTGGGGGCTGAAAAAAAACAAGGCAATCTCCCTTTGTTTGTTTTGGGTATAATAGCCTATAGCACAGCACATCGCAAAGACAAAATTGGAGATTGGGCCAGATTGGAGTGGGAAAAAAAGAAGCATTGTGGTTCACATCGATTTTCAGACAATTGCTGTAAAATTACTACAAGCGTACTAATATAGAGTTCTGTTTCTGGATACAGACAAAAAGCACACAAATATTTAGGCTTATTTTAAGCAAATGTCCTCTCTTCCAAATAAAGTCGGCAAGTCTCGATGATTGGATTGGATGTCGCTAAAAAGATCAGCCTGAGCCAATATCAAATATCATATTCGGTGCTGTGTGATAGATAGATTATATATTGATAGATTCTAATCCTTAAAAAAAAACACTTAATTCTTATTAAAATGAATTATAATACACGAAGGTAGCTAAAAAAAAGATTGACAAAATTAAAGCAATTTGATTGCTGCCGAATTGAAATCCTTGAGGAAAAACTTCTTTAAAGTTCTGTCCCTTTCAACTTTCAATTGCAGACATTGGCTGCTAATCTCTTATTTGCATATACAGCACTTCGATAACAACTTGAACTTTTTCGATTCGAGAACCGCGAGGAGGTTGTTTTTGCAGAGATTCAAAAATGGACATCTCTGTCAAAAATACATATTCTCAGCAAAAGTGAAATGTTCCTCGAATTGAGACTCTAGTACTGGTCACCATTTTCTCTAAGTACCCTGGAGAGGGTGGTATTGGTCACAGACTTCATATCGCATAAACAAGCAATACAATTGCAACTGTTAGTCCAACGATGGTTAGCATTAGCGCCACTCGTCTATTACAATCGCTACTGTGATTGCGCTTTGCCTTACTGAACATTTGTAACAACGCGGACGAAAAGAAGATTCTGCACCAGAGTTAGCCTAGCATATTTCGGGTCACAGCAGTGTCACCATATAACCGATTCCCTTGCTGATTTATTAGCCAGCTGTTGTTTCCACCCACAATCTGGTACTGTTGGCGTCTCTACAGGCTGACCGGGTGTCTCTCTTGCGGGGCGTCGTGGACGCACGTCTCCCCGGGGGGCGCGAGCTCACTTTCACTCCGAGCAAATGTCTCAGCCGCGCCGGCCAATCTCATCCCACCATCTCATTGTGTCCGTGTCAGGCCAGGAGAGGCGGACATGATGGAGGGTGACTTTTGGACGCCGGCTTGCCTTTGTTCCCTCTGAAAGCCATTGGGAATCGGACAGGCTAAGAGGAGTCCAGATGTCTGTTGCTGAGTGGGACACAAAGAAGGGCCCCACAATGGCTTCATCTCTGCTTCAGTGGAAGTGTGCTGCTTATTAAGGGGCCACAAAGAGCAGAGAACCATGAAATGGAAGTGAAGGCCCTAGAGGTATCACTTGGGAAGGATTAGTGTTATTCCCCCACCCAAAAAAAATGCCTCAAATGTGCGATCAGGCACTCGCAAATAACTTCCTCAAAGTACAGCGTTTGAATCCACTACCACTTTTAAGAGCAAATTAAAATAGTTCAATCGTACTGCAGTTTATGCAGCCAAGTTTTCCAATTACCGGTAACACAATTTACATATTAATATTTGAAAAGCGGTTTAATTTAGAAACTGGCTGAAAAGAGATATCAGAAAGCATGTTTTCTTCTGCTTTTTTAGTGTGTTGTGCACTAGAGTAGCCCAACATGGGACACCACACAGTAAAGTTTGTAGTAGTACCAAGACTGACCTATAAGAGGCAGACTGTAGGAACATTTGAGAAAGTAGTAGAAGAAGAAGCAACAAACCGTTTACTCCACACGTTCTTTTTTTTCTCCCTGTCAGGAAAAAGAAATGGATGTTATTTGTTAAATCTATATTTTTAGACGTGTATGTACGTTTATGTTCGGGCTGTGCAATAAATCATATTAATTCCACCTATTATGAATCAAGGATTAAATTAATGGAATTAAAAGAAGTAATAAAGGTTTAACTTATTTGCATGTTTAGCATTTTCTTTAACTTTTTTTGTTGTTTTTTTTTTTTTTTAATCGGGAACATGAAATGGATGTTTAATATTTTCTAGACTTCTATGGCAGTTCATGTTAGGTCTGGGTAAATAAATCATCCAAATTTGTCATTTTAAAAATCAAGGATTTGAAAGCTAGCTAAATTGCTAAATCAAGCTTTTTTTTTTTTTCTTATTTTGAATACATCAAACCGTTTTACATAAATGTTTGTTGGGTTAATTAATTTGACTAAAATCAATTCAGAACATAGGTTTCCAGAATGAGAGGAAAAATCGTGGTTTTATGAATTGTACGGAAAAAAATACGACTCCTCATTTAAGTCTGACTTTTTCGAGCGTTTCAACTCCCGTTTTACGTAAAAGAAGTAGAAATCGGCGCGCAAGTTAAACGACTTTCAGCGTGCGTGAAATGGAGTACATCCGACTGACTTTGTCATTCGGATTCAGGTAGAAACATTTTCCCGGATTCTGTGCGCGGTAGTGACAAAGTGTACGCATCAAAATGTCAAGCGCGCCATTAAACCGCATGCAGTATATTTGGAATGGAGCACAAAATCCCTTAAACCCCTAAAGCGCAGTCTATATGGAAAGATTTACCATTACTGTCATTTTCGTTTATGTGCATGTGTGTGATAAGGAATTTGAAGTTGCGGGTTCGGTTGTGTATTTTGCGCTACTGCGTGCGGTGACGGCAGCGGGGGTTAGAGATGGTGGGATGGAGTAGCTCGTCTGACTGCCGTGAAGAATGTAAGATTCAGCTGTCGGGACCCGGAAACCCCCCTGGGCTCTGACCTTATGCGTCTCACTTCACCTCACTGACAAAATACAAGCGAATATTTATCGCTCCTAAAATATGTTTATGAACTAACCAAATATGCCCGAAAAAGACAAAAACACAAACACCACCGATTCCAAAACCTTTCATTTGAAATGATTTGCGTGTCTACTGCCGTCACAAACTGTGCCAACATCAACAACACGACGTTCTTCTGAAATGTCGTTAATCGGCCAATTAAAGGTGCTAAAAAAAAAAACAACCTAATTACGCTGCCACAGTGCACATGTTGACAGCATTGTAGCAGCATAAATTAGCTAGCTAGCAGCGCGCGAGTGCTCCATATAAATTGAGTGCAGTCAGAATATTTTTTTAAAAAGTACCGGTAGATTAACAGATGTAAATGATGCTGACAATCTGACACGGAAGCCATTACTACTGATCACTTTTTAAACGTAATTGTTTTTCACAAAACTTTTTTTTAAATACACGATTACGATTAGAATTTTCAATAGGATATCCCAATATCTAAATACTCCATACCTGCAGCTTTAATCAAAATTATTCTGTGTGTCAGTAAAAATAAATAAATACTTTGAATAGATACTGAGTATCCCTGGTTATAGCAGTCCCAACATTGGAAGTTACAAAGGACAATTACCTAGTCAGAATGTGTTGTTTCTCAGCACAATGCTGTACGTTTTTTCCATGTCATTGATTATGTGAACAAAATGTAAGGTTTTCATTGATTATATAGCATTAAAAACTTTAACTAAAGCAGTGGTTCTCATACTTTTTTCAATGTGCGGTTTGATTTTTTTTTTTTTTTCAGGCAAGTAACCTCAAACTGGTGTGAATCATTTCCAGATAGGGAAAAAAGGACTCAGAAGTGTTGTGCCATCCGTGTTAAGCTTATTAAACTTTGAAATGACATTTGTAGTGTTTTCGCTTGGCATATTTTATTCAACGACTCTGGAAGATAGATCTAGTTAAGAAAAAAAGTTTCTGAAATAATTTTGCAGAGGGGTCGCTAAGGCGAGCCAAGCAGATTCATGTACCAGCTTTTATTTAAAAATTTTAAAAAAGCTATATGGCTGCGTTTTTTTTTTTTTTTAAACACGAAAAGTATTACCCGGGTTTGAGTAGCCCTGGTTATGTGTTGACGAGGCATAAAACAATTTAAGGTGCTTCGTGATCCAATTAATTAGCTTTTAATTCGAAAAGACAAATGGACTGCACTCTACCGGTAAGCGTATAAATTAGATTTGATGATACCTGCAGAAACCCTATGAACGTCTGGCAAAGTATTTTCAAAACAACGAGTGTAAGTGATCAGCGTGCGCCGCAAATCTCCAATTATTGGATTATTGAATTAACAACACTATTTTTCAAATGTGAACTTTCATCTTTGAATGACGTAGCCTATGCTTGTTTGAGAAATTAAATTTGGCCCTTGAGCACAAAGGTTTCGCCACCCCGGCGAGCGGAGTGTGTAGTGACAGGTGCAAATTAGCGCCTGTTAGCACACTGTCCATTCCGGGAGGTTTGAGGTGTTGACCTTTGCGCAAACCTCGTCAGCACATTTCATTACTGTGTGCGTGCGTGCTTCGCAAAGGACCTTGAGATTGTGAGATCAACTACGGGGATTTATTTATAGTGTAACTGAGCAGAGGCGAAGCCTTTATTAAAGCGCCACTCAACATTTCACTTCCATTTCCTTTTTAGCTCCTCCATTGTGCTCAGCATTGTGTGACTTGTTTGCAGTGAGCCGTGCACGCACAGGCCCTGCAGGAGCGCTGCTGCTGTCCGCGTGATAAGCTGATATAATGAGTCTGAATGAGGCTATTTGCCGGACATATCACTATTTCACATTCCATTTCCTCGCAGTTTTACATTACACTTGTTCTCACGACTCCGTGAAGTGTCGGTCCTTGTACGAGAGCCCTGGACTTGTTTCAAATTTTGCCTTGGATCAAATCTCGAATACAAGCAAATTGAGGCAGATAATGGGAAATCCGCCAAGGTATTTCATGCCAGACAGTGTTTGTGGATTGTCTGACTTGCCTCCAGCATTGTTTTGCCTTAAAAATCCGAAGGTTAGCTTAGGCAGCTTGAAAATGGAAAATGTCGTTTTTCTACGAGGAAATGAGCCCTTAAGTAATTTGAGTACCTTGGTTAAAAAAAAATAAATGTTTGAGGCATGTTTTTCTTGCATTGGATACATGCTTATTAGTGCATAGTAAAAAGTAATGTAATTACTGTAATGCATTACTGTTCGTTGTAATGCGGTAGTGTAATATATTAGACACTCAAAAATACTAATATTGTACTCGTAACAAATTTGAGTAGTGTAATGCATTACAATGCATTTTTGGCCTGAAAGTTGTTACCCCCCCCCCAAATTCACTCTGGTTCACTTCTGGGTACAGCCTACCTGTGTGGAGTTTGCATGTTCTCCCCGTGCCTGTGTGTTTTTTCTCCGATTTCCTCCTACATTGGCAAAAAAAAAAAAAAAAAAAAAAAAAAAAAATATATATATATATATATATATATATATATATATATATATATATATATATATATATATATATATATATAAAATACAAGTTATATATAATACAAGTTATCTGTAGGTTATCAGGTATAAGAAGGATAAATACACCAAGGAATGCAAAAGACAATGATTTATTCGAACATCCACAACTACGACCACTGTCAGGCATGTTTTTGCAATTAGCAGGCGAACATGCTAACTCCAAACTCGGGAACAAATATGCTACTGAATAGGCCAGCGTGCTGCCGTGCTGCTGTTTTCTAAAATTGCAACATAAATCCTACACTCTTGTCGAAACGGAGACTAATTAGTCCAAAAAAAAAAAAAAGATGCACATTCATCATTATTAATAATGCCTTGCGGGTTGGCGGCTCGCAACGCGGCCTTGAGTAAAACGTCTGGCAAAGTAGGCGTGGAGGAGTTAAAGATAACTTTGTAATAAAGCTGTATTCATTATTAAAAGGTGTGCTTAATTAATATTCATCAAACAAATGCCTGAAGAGGGAGAGGAATTTGCGTGTGCGCGTGCACGTTTCTGCACAACATCCTCTCGCAATTCAGAGGTAACAAAGGAGTCACCCAACAAGAAGTTCACTTGGAAAAGAAAATGAAACGCGGCATTTGCGTCTCCTATTAGTCAGCTAACGAATAAACACGTTAAATCACTGTGAAACTGTGAATGTGTGCTAATAAAGATCATTTTTAAGAAGTGCTAATCTTAAGGTAGCGTAGCTTGGTCAGGAACACGTAACTAGTCGTGACTTGATCAAAATTAATAATGATACAAAGATTAGAGAAAGAGATCACTAATAGAAAAAAAAAAAGAATATTATAAACACCAGCTTCTTTAGCCTATGTTAATATTAGCAACCAGGTTAATCTTTTAGAATGAGATGAATACTGCCAGGTTAGCGTTACAAATGAGAATCTCTTCATGGATAAATTGAGATTATATAATTAAATAAAAGACAAAAAATATGCGAGGCAGAAGCGAACAGGTGCCAACAAAAGACAAAATCACTGCAAATAAAAAAATAAAAGCACCCGTTTGCATTAAAAAAAAAAAAAAATGAAGCATCAAGACCTCCAATGAAGTTGGACCTTATCAATATTACAATCGGGTAATTCGTTAATATGAAGCTAAATTACAGCCAATAATAAATAAAAACATAACTGCGGCCGATTCACTCTTTGTAAAAGCTCATGTGCTAATGTTACAAATGATGATGTTAGCGTTGTCAACAACGCTAACTAGCTGAACGTAAATCCTAGAAATACTCAAGAGAAACAATATATGACTCAGTGGTTGTTTTATTTGCTAACACTCAGTAAAAGACTGAAACCCTCTTAAAAAAGGAAACAGGAGCAAATTTGTGTAACAAGCATGTAAAGTCAGGGATGCTAATGTTGTGCTAATGATGTTTTTAATATTAGCATTGAAGCTAGCGGATGCTAACTAGTACTAAATCACCAAACAGTTCAAGATAAGAATTCACTGATGGAACATTATGCCCCTTAAAAAATAATTGGTGACAAGTTCTATTCCAAGTACTTTAGCTAGATCAAAACTTTGAATTTTAGAACTTGACTGTTAACATAATGGCACACAGCTAGTTGTGAATACTAAAAAAACTGATAATTACGAGAGAAGATTTGCGATGCTAGGCAGCAAGCTAGCTTAAACACTGATTTTATTTGTACTCGTATCATTAAAATCAAAGAATGAACAACGTGCTAACGTGCTAACTAGCAGCAAACAAATAGTCCATAATAAATTGGCCTTTGCTGTGATTGGTTGCGTGAAGGGTCAATCGTCTCACGTGCCCTGCGATTGGCTGGCAACCAGTTCAGGGTGTTCCCCGCCTACCGCCAAGCCAGCTGGGATAGGCACCAGCAAGCCTGCAACCCTTGTGAGGATAAGCGGCTCGAAAACGGATGGGTGGATAATATTGAAAGGAAAGTCGAATATTATTATTACTAATGACTGCGAGCAAGCTAATCAGTAGCGAGCTTCACCACTTCTCTATTATTATCATTAGCATGAGAGGCTAAAGTGACATCAACACAAAAGCCAAACGCAGCTTAGCATAATGATGTCAATTTTTTATTAGCGGAAGCTATCTCAAGGCTTTAAACTCAATTTGCATGGCAACGAAGGAGACGTGGAAAAATCAACTTGTTTAGTTGGATTTCGAATTGAGTGACAGTGAGCTGCGGCAATTTCCACTGTTTGCAAAAATTGGAGAAGAAAACAAGAACAAGTGACTTCTGAAATGTTCCACTGTTGATTGCTTGGTACAAATAGACCCGGCATGTAATTGCCACTTATCCACAAGAGCCATTTTTTTTTTCTTTTTTGCTGGAACATTTCATCACAGGCCTCATCGCAGTGATGTGTTTACAATAATGATGTTTCGAGACGCATTACGGCTTATAGCTGCACCTTAATGCACATTCTACACTAATGTATGCTATTATGCTAATTATTGCTCTCTTTTCTACCCTTTCCGGAGGCTTCAAAATAAAATGTAAATAAAGGTCAAACCTGATTTGTCCAGTCGAGGCTCTGGGATGCCCTCTGCTGACTGCAAAGCAGTAGTGCAACCTTGACCACTGTGATCCAAGTTACTTGTATTTGCATCAACTTTATTCGCAGAATTCTGACGGTGCTGTCAATAAATGAAAAAAAAAAAAAAAAAAAAGTCAGGATTAGCATTTTTTTCCCAGAATTTTGATTTCGAAGTCAGAAAGTCTGATTGATCAATGGAGACAGAAACCTGAGAATAAAGCCTGACATTAGACAGAATTGTGACTTTTTTTTTTCCAAATTCCGAACTCTCTCAGAATTCTTTATTACCATGTTTATGGCGAAATTGAGAATTCTGATTGTGAAGTGAGAATCATACGAATAAAATCAGGATTCTCATTCTGAGTCAGAAGTCAGAGAATTTTAGCAATTCTCAGATTTCTCATTTTAAAGTTAGAAATCTTTTTTCTCAGAGTTATTGGTTTTATTTTCATTTGCTATTCTTTAAAAGCTGTTTTTGAAGTTTTTTTTAAGTATGAGAATTTTGAAACAAGTGATATGTTTTCAGATTCTGACTTTAATCTCCGATTTCTCTCTTTAAGGATATAAACAGATTTTTCAAGAGCAAATTCTGAGAACAAACTCAGAATTCTAACTTTAAAGTATGAATTTACTTTGAACTCAAATTTGATTTTTCTCAAGATTCTGACTTCATTCTAAGGATTCTCGCTCTTAGGTCAGTTTAAGACAGAATTCTGACTTCACATAATTCTTACTTTAAAGTCAAAATTCTGACTTTATTTGCAAATCAAATTTGGGCTATTCTCAGAATTTTGACTTGACTTTTGCGGATTCTGGCTTCATTTTTAGATTCCTGACTTGAAAGTGCGCCTGCTTTAATAGTCTTTTAAAAATAAAATGTCGACTAAAGTGAGAATTCTGACTTCATTCACAGAAGTCTGAAGAAGTCGCAGAAATCCTCACTTTCACGTCATGATTTTGAGATAAAAGTGAGAAACCTGCCATGTTTTTTGGCCCTAATCTTCATCAGTCGAGTTATGAGTCATGGCACAGATTGTACATTTGTATTAGACAATCTTTGCACTCATTGCTCAGATGTTATTTTTCATTTGTAGAATTTGTTCAGACACACTTGTTTTTTCTCTCCGTGATTCATTTTGAATGTCTCCTGTCTGTAAAATCCAATCCGGTTCCTCTGAAAACACAGTGTTCCCACTGTGAGTGGCCCTTCAGGACTTTTTTTTTTTTTTTTGCGTGAAAGACGAGAATGATTGCACAGCGGTCGTCATCATCCGCATCAGATGCTTCACGTCCCGTTTGGACAAGGTCACTCTTCATCTTCCTGGCCTAAATGGAATCTCCTGCAATATTGAGAGTGGCAAGACCAGACGTGCCGGAAAGAAAGCACAATAAGGCCCCTGCATTTTTAATAATACGTCTTCTAGGATGAGGCAAAGTACAGCCCAATTTCGCGATGACAATGGGAAATTTACCGTGAATTTATTTTTAACCCTTGGGCAGTATTTTGACCATTTAGGGCTAATTTTCTTCGACTTGGTTCTCAGAGTATTTTAGCCAAAGGATGGCTAACTCCTGCTAGTGTGATATCTTAGTGGTTGCGCCATGTTGAACATTGGCAGGTTTGCGACATCTGGGTGAAATTTCAGCTCCCCTAGCTCATTTAATCCCAACACATATTTTGATTTTTTTTTTTTTTTTTCCTTTAACCAGTCCAGATATTTAATCACGAGTTGACGCCATGGAGTGTAATTGTGTTAAAATCAGAATTTTCATCTTTTTTAAGGCACTTCTATACAGTTTTTATGTGTTATAGACTAAGCCATAACCCGTATAAATGCCATAAAAAATAATAAACAATTGATTTCCTTAGTTTCCTTTTTTGTAAATGTTAAAAAAGATACAGGTTTTGGAAAACGTATACAATTTTTATAGATAATATTCTTATTTATAGTCAGCGCATTGAGTTGGGGGGGGGGCAAGAAACATGGACATTACTCATGCTTGAAAATGGCACTGACATTCTGAATCATAAGCTTACAAGATCACTGTTCGGCCAAAATTCATATGTGGGCATTACTTTTGTGATTTCTTTTTTTTTTTTTTTTTTTTTTTAAGTGGGTAGACGTCAAAGTTTTTACGCTATGGAAAACACGTCACTCAGATTTGACGAGAAGACAGCATGTGTCTTTCCCCAGGATGTTGAACATGCAACTGAAATCTATAAATGGACTGATTTTTGTCATCCGTCCGCATGAAAGCTTTTGAAAACATTACATCACTATTACGCCATTACCGGATTTCTTTAGGCTGAGAGACAGCCCGAATTTGACCGTGAACATCGAACTGTCAAAACATTTTCACTGAAATACTCGACAAAAAGTCTCAGATGAAGGCGCAAATTGAAATAATCGATACATTTTCTATCATTTTTGTCCACGTTAGTCATACTTTTGACAGTGGTTATTTTAATTCCGCTTGTTGTTTACGTGGGATGGTGAAACCTGACTGTTATGTTGGAGTGGACAACAATGAATATGAGGGAGAGAGAAAAAAAAGTGAGGCAAAGAAAATGAGGGAGAGAAAAAAAAAGTGTGATACTGTTGTCAGAATCTCTCAAACTTAATACTACTGCGTCAGTAGTAAACTAATACATCCATATATACGTACATAAGCATTTGATATATATGTAAAAACATCTTCATTTCAGTTGTAATAAATACTTTGAGGCTTCCAGAGTTGTCTTATTCTTGGAACAAAATGTCTCTTTGAATGTTAAATGTTGCTGCCCTACTCCATAGCCTAGCTTGAACTCCCCCTAATGAACAATAATTTAAGTGGGAAATAAACAAAAGGAAATGTCGCCGTATTAAAAAGGGAAAGTAGCAGTCAATAAGTTTGGTCGACTGGACAACAATCGGGCTAAAACGTTTTTGCGTTCTTTTCAGCTTTTGGAAAGGAAAACGCACCGTCAGCGATTTTGCCTTTGACTCTTTTTGTGTTTTCAGCAGATTCCCCCCGACAACAAAACGGCACGTGTGCGCGCGCCATCCCGTGGTCGGTGGCGCCCGCATTGTTCGCCGTTTCCCCGCGCCAAACAAAACTTTCGCGCCGCTCGCAGCGCCGATCGGCCTCGTCTGCATGCGCGTGGAATCAGCACAGCGCCGCTCCTCTTGGCTTTGGGAAAGGAAAGCACGCGCGCCAGGTGAGAGAATGTCGGGGGAATCGTTTGAAATAAAAATCCTGAAAAAAATGGGTGTAAATTATGTTTGTTTTTTTTGTTTTGTTTTTTCAAAATATGCTCATTTTTTTTTTCTAAATTTTTAAACCTAAATCTGTAAATAATCTTTTGGGATTTTTTTCTCAAAAAGCTTTTTCAACTCATTACTTAGCATTTTTGTTGGTGAAAAATTCGTTTTTTGGCTAAGATTTTTTTTAAGATTTCTTTTTCCGAATACCCAAATTTTGTAAATAAGTATTAAAGTTGCCAGTGGAAAAAAAAGTAGACGTCTCGTTTGTAGTCAAGCTGAAGAAGTTTTTTGGATTTGATCATTTTTGCTTCAGAAAAAAGTGAAAAAGAAAAAAAGAATGTGTGATTTTTTTCCCTATCTGGGCCATCACTTTGACGATTTGCCAAAATATATATTCAGTTGAACTAATGAAAGTTCTAAGTATTTTGTTCTAAAGACAAATGCATTTTTCTATCCTCAAAAAAATGTATTTTTTCTAATCTATTAAGATACTCTGTATACCATTTTTTAAACTCAAATTAGCTTATAGCTTTTTTTTTTAATTTTTTAAAAATGTTACTTCTTTTTCCTTGAAACATTTTTTCTGGAACATTAAGATTATGTCAGAAAAATATATTTTCTTCGACTGGTAACAAGAACAAAATATTTTTTGGGCCAAAAACATAATTTTCTCTGAAAATAACACGTTACAAATACTCAGAATATCCTGCTGTCTTTCTTCTAACAATAACTCATTTTTACTTTTAGTTGATCATTTCAATCATTTTTGTTGCCTCAGTATGTACAGCTTCATGGGAGGCGGCTTGTTCTGCGCCGGTGTGGGCAACATCCTCCTGATCGTCTCCACGGCAACCGACTATTGGATGCAATACCGCCACTCCAGCAGTTACATGCACCAGGGCCTGTGGCGCTACTGCGTGCCCGGCAAGTGCATGACACACACGGACAGCATCGGTAAGGCGTGCGCACACACATATGCAAATGAATTTCAGAACAGATTCACTTGAGCCAAATTGTTTAAAAAAAAAAAAAAAACTCTTTGACAAGAGCGCTACTGCCATCTACAGCTGGGGATGTGTAATTACAATTAATTGTGAGGCCAAAAAGCGAATGGAATGGTTCCATTTTAAAGTGCGCCATCTTTGAATTGAAACGTTCTCCCTTTTGTGGCGGGCAGCGTATTGGGACGCCACGCGGGCCTTCATGATCTTGTCCCTGCTGGCGTGCTTCATCGGTATCGTCATCGGCGTCATGGCCTTCATCCACTACTCTTCTTTCGACGGCTTTGACAAGACCTTCGCAGCGGGCATTCTCTTCTTCATCTCCTGTGAGTGCCTAAATGTCCCTACGTCCGTCCTTACGTCCTCATTTCTTGACAATTAGTCGCCAACTATTATTTGACATGATCATGTATTTTTCCATTTACCCACTACATTTTTCCCCAAATTTTGGTCAAGACATCTTTTGTTTTTTTAATAATGCGTACTGACAAAAGTAAACTGTTCTTAAAACATTTTTTCTTTTGTCTTACCAATAAGTCTCAAATATTCAGATGTTTTTGAAACTTTGTTCAAAATATATCGATGTTTATCTTTGAAAAATAAACTAATCTATTCCATTGAAATATTCCAATTCCGAAATGCATTTCCACATTTATTCTTCAAATAATGGAAATGTTATTTGATTTTTTTTCTCTCAAAAATATGGTTTAAAAATAAATAAATAAAAACAAGTTATTTTCAAAGTCTACGTTTTTTTCTAAATCAAACTGTTGGAATGATTTTTTCTCTCTGGAAAAAAAAAAAGAAATCACCAAAACCATGTTTTGTTTCATGAATTAGATTTTTCTCAATATTTTTCCCACAAAACTATACGATTTGAAATGTAATCACTCATAAGACAAATCAAATGCTAACGCTTTCGCAAAACAACTTTTTCCCCCTAAAATATTCACTAAATAATGTTCTAGATATATGTTGATGCCCTCCCCAAAATAAATATGCATATATTTTTTTTTTCCCCTGGGAAAAAAAATATTCAGCTTCGAAAAATTTCAGGCCAACATGTTTTCACTAACTGGGTGAAATTTCAGCCCCTTCGCATCACTTTTACAATGCTTTTCTCGTGATATGAAATTTCTTTGATTCAAAGGACTGGACAAAACAAATTCATCTTTTTTTAAATATGCGCCTAGGTTTCTTCGTGCTGCTGGCCATGGCGGTGTACACTGGCGTGACGGTCAACTATTACGGCAAACGTTACGGGAGCTGGCGCTTCTCCTGGTCCTACATCATGGGCTGGGTGGCCGTGGTGCTCACCTTCTTCTCAGGTACTCCTCTTCACCATCTTCATCACCAACCACTGACTGCGGCAACTTTGAAAAGTCCTGATTGCTTTGTTGCAGGTATCTTCTACATGTGCGCCTATCGCATGCACGAATGCCCACGCAACTCAAACTCACGCTGACCTCACCGAGAAATGCCGTGCCGACTCCCAACATCAGTTCCTCTTCAAGACTCATGAATATTCATGAGCAAGCTCAATAAAACGCTAAGCGCATCTGACAGGTTGCTATTTTGTTGTCTTCACTCTATCAGTTGCTTGTTACGAAAAATGCATAGAACACCATTTAAACCCTAACAAGTGAGGCAATACATCCTTTTTAATAAGTAATCATCTTTGCATTTATTTCTGTAAAAGTAGACTTCTCAGAAAATGTCACTTCATTGTTGTACAACAGCTTTCTCCTCAATCAAGACTCATTAAAATATTTTTTTCCCTCAAAAATAATTTGAGAAACTGTTTTCTGTCAGCACTGACTTGATTCTGGAACGTTTTATTTTTTAATTGTGCAAGCTCAAGTCAATTCCCTTTGGCAGTAAATGACAGGAAAATAACGTTTCGTACAAAATGTTTCGCGTATTTATTGCTGAATTTCCATGTGGCCTGTGACGAATATGCACTCAGGAAACATCAAATTAATTCGAGAGCCAGTTGTTCTATGAGCTAGTTGAACCGTAACACCTGAGTACATTTTAGTAAGGCGAACGATACTATACGACCAGATACAGAACTTCATTTCAACGGTCGTTTAACTCCAAAACTTCATTACAGTATAGCAGCCCAGTGTCTTGGATCTAATTTCCTGCAATAAAGTTAGATTTAAAAAAAAAAAAAATCATACTCACCATGGATGCTGAAACGCCCATCATCTTTCGCTAGCAGTGCTGACATGGTCAATGGGCTAGAGTTGTTTTATCGTGAAAGTGGCAAATAAAGCTTTTAACAGCCAGCAAGAAACGTTTCCGACTCGTCACAATTTTTCTTTTGAAAAGTCCGCCTTGTAGAAGGACTTTTCAGTTTAAACGCATTTGTCCTCTCCGGATTTAAAAAAAAAAGTAGCCACGTGAGTAGTTTTAAACCAATCAGAGAACGACATCCTCGCAGGCCTTGTTAATTATTTAATCATTTTCATTCGCAATACGTTAATATATAGTCTGTAATGTGTTAACTAAATTATTTTTCATGTAAAACAAATACCTTTAAAAATATTTTTCTGACTAGTAAAATCACCACCCATAAGGCTTAAGTGCCGTTTAATCACAACTTTTCTGGATCTGATTTAAACAAGCTGAGTCGTGATTGTGTATTACCTACTTCCTGACAACGTTCGTTTTTAGGTTACTTTTTTTTTGAGACATTCATGGTACATTATTTTTTTATTTATTTATCACTGTCAAATTAAACGAAATATTTCTTTATGTAAGTTTTTATTAGTGATAAGGAAATGAAGCCTCGTGAATCACAATTGCTATTTTTTGCTCTTTTAGCTGACACTATTTTAAAAGAGTGAAACTTCCCACTGCATTAGTTTTTATCGTTACACCAACAGTGCCATCTAAAGGGGAAAAATAAACATCACAACTGGTTCGCCGGACTTCAATTACCATTAGAACGCACTGGCATTGTGATGTTATTTTAAATCAATTAAGCGGCAAGAAAACCAAGACATTTTCTGCATAATTCATATTTTACAAGTGTTTAGTCAAATATCAGTATATAATTTTGTCGAACGTTTTTTTCCACGTATGTTTTACTGCGAATAATGACTCCTATACAGTATTTATTTATGTGTTTGTTTATTTATTCATTAACTAAAACTACACACATAGCTTAGTTTGGTATAACCACAAAAAATATGCTTGCAACCAAGAACTTTAATGCTTTTGTTTAACTTCATTAAGGAAAGGTTTTGCAGAAAAAAAAGAAAGAATATAATTCAACATGCAACACCGAAGAATTGTATTGTGCACAAAGAAGAGCCCAAACCCAGTGAGAATACCTCAAAAACCATCGCGGAAAAAACAAATGGAGTCGAATAAAGGCATTGACAGTTAAGGCATACAACATCTGCCATGATGGAGCCGTTTGGGTTGAATCCACCTCTTCAATGGTGGATCTGGCAACCTGCTTCACCGTTTTCATGACCGGCTCGTCCTCAGCCTAGTACTCCTCTGCCTCGCGCACCAGGCGGTCGATTTCGTCCTTGCTCAGACAACCTGAGCGGAAAAGTCAGTCAGTGTTGAAGTTTGGGGTAGGAGAGACGACCAAAAACATCCATCCATCCATTTCTAAGAGCCGCTTATCCCCACAGGGGTCGCGGGCTTGCTGGCGCCTATCTCAGCTAGCTTCGGGCAGTCGGCGGGGGGACACCCTGAATTGGTTACCAGCCAATCGCAGGACACACAGAGACAAGCACCCAATCACACCTAGGGACACTTTAGTGTGTCCAATTCACCTGCCATGCATGTTTTTGGTGTGCAGGAGGAAGCCAGAGTGCCCGCGGAGAACCCACACAGGCTCGGGGAGAACATGCAAACTCCACAAAGGAAGGCCGGAGCCAAGTGGATTTGAACCGTGAGGCTATTCACTGCGCCACCAAAAACAATAGAGACAAAATTTGTCCCTACACCTTTTGTCATTCAGTAACCTATAAGTAGTAAAAAAAAAATAGTAGTAGTAATAAAATAAAGTCGAGCGAAATAAACCTTGAAGTCATAAGAAAAAGGATACATACCTTTTTTTGTTAAATATATACTGAAATTTTAGATCTTTCTTCCCTTACATTGGTGGAAACTAAGTGAAGCCAGAACCACAGCACACAATATGAGTCGGCCCAATTTGTTCAAAAGTGATCAGTACGAATGGCAACTGTCTGCATCAAAATCAGTTTATAAATTAAACTGACTTTGAAAACTAATCCTGCTTTACAATAACTTTGCCCACCTCCACGACTTGTTTGTTGATTAAGGTCGGATGTTGTTGTACGCACCTTTGTCGCCGGTGACGGTGATCATGCTCTCCTTGCCGGTGCTCTTCTCAACGGCGCTCACATTCAAGACACCGTCGGCGTTGATGTCAAAGGTCACCTCAATTTGAGGAACGCCGCGGGGGGCGAGGGGGATTCCGGACAGCTCGAATTTACCCAAGATTTTGTTGTCTTTGGTCATGGTTCTTTCGCCCTCGTACACCTACAAGAATTAGCCGCTCGGTTCCTCGTTTTGAGACGAGCTGGCGTCGGCGAGCCCGACCTGAATGAGAACGCCGGGCTGGTTATCAGTATAAGTGGTGAAGATCTGCTCCTGCTTGGTGGGGACGGTGGTGTTCCTCTTGATGAGCTCGGTCATCACGCCGCCGGATGTCTCGATACCCAAAGAGAAGGGGGCCACGTCCAGCAGCAGAAGATCCTGAATATTTTCAGACGTGTCGCCAGACAAGATGGCGGCCTGCACAGCTGAAATAATGGGGGAAATTACATTCCAATCCATTCAACTCCCATATAATAGAACCTCAAATTGCATGTTTTCATTGTCACATTATTTTTTTAATGACTTTCCAAATAACACCCTCCGACTGCTGCATTTTAATGTAGGTCGTAGCTAAGTTTTGTTTGTAAAACATTGCTCAGCCGGTGATCCAAAAGAATCAATTCATCAAGTCTCGTGCATTTATTTTTGGCTTATCGTGACGTTTCTGCACCACCGAGAAAAATAAATGATGAAATGTGTTTATTGAAAAATATATATTTATTGCTCACTTGAGAAGTTTGTTTGAGATATAGCAGTGCAGGCATTCGTTATGTGTGTAGGTCAATAATTTGTTTTCTTTAAACGTTGATGTTCTAGTGACATTGATTTAATATTTTTTTTAAACGATTCTAGCAACTGAAAAGCCAACTCACAATACTAACTGATCAAAATAGCAAAAATAAAAATCTTTCAAAGTGATGAATCAAATGAAACTTCAGTTGTTGACTTTACAATATAAACTAACTCTGGACTCAACCCCTATTTGTGGTGAACTTCTACCAGGTTTTACTTTGCTAGTTTTATTCTACGGTGGCTATTATGGCGAATTCACTCGACCTTATGGAGTTTGGAAACAACCGGGATGGATTCCATTGGACCTCGATGAGCAGACGCGAAGACCATACCTGCACCGTAGGCCACGGCTTCGTCGGGATTGATGCTCTTGTTCAGTTCCTTTCCATTAAAGAAGTCTTGCAGAAGCTTCTGGATCCTAGGAATGCGCGTGGAACCTCCCACAAGGACAATTTCGTTAATGGCGGACTTGTCCAGCTTGGCGTCGCGCAGCGCCTTCTCCACGGGTTCCAGGGTGCCGCGAAACAGGTCCCCGTTGAGCTCCTCGAAACGGGCCCGGGTGATGGAGGTGTAGAAGTCGATGCCCTCGAAGAGAGAGTCGATCTCAAGGCTGGCTTGCGAGCTGGAGGACAGCGTGCGCTTGGCCCGCTCGCAGGCCGTGAGCAGGCGCCGCATCGCCTGCTTGTTTTCGCCGATGTCCTTCATGTGCTTGCGCTTGAACTCTTGGACGAAGTGGTTGACCAGTCGGTTGTCAAAGTCCACGCCGCCCAGGTGAGTGTTGCCGCTGGTCGACTTCACCTCGAAGATGCCGTCATTGACGATCATGACGGACACGTCGAAGGTGCCGCCGCCCAGGTCGAAGACGAGCACGATATTGTCCGTCCCCGACTTCGGCGGGACGCACGTAGCGTCGGTGGACTCGTTAATTCAAATCAGGTGACAACTTCATCAAAGCGTCGCTGACATCTCACCTTCTTGTCCAGGCCGTACGCGATGGCGGCGGCGGTGGGCTCGTTGATGATGCTAAGGACATTCAGCCCGGAGATTGTTGCCGCGTCTTTGGTGGCCTGGCGCTGGGCGTCATTGAAGTAGGCGGGCACGGTCACCACGGCGCTGGTTACGGTCTGCCGGAATCAAAGCGCATATAATGAAGTGGACACTGATTGGCTGTCATAACCTGATCGGTTCCTGTTGTTTGTGGGAAAGATTATGAATGGTAAATTTAAAATAAAAACGAGGCAAACTTAAATGAGATTCAGCATATGCTTCTTTGAAGAGTTTGCTCACCAAAGAATCTGTACGGGTTTAGCCTACCGCATAAATGCAAAGCACCTAGCTGCGACTGCAACCTCAGCTAAGGTTAGAAACGAAGATGCTAACGTAGCAAGCCACAGCAAAGCTCTTTGGCAAACTAAACTTGAGGACACCCAGAATTGAGTCGGAAAGGACGGAAGCTCAACTGTATTATTTTCATTTCTAATCATTTGACAAATGAAAAAAGAAAAGTTGCACCATTCCTCCTAATAGTTAAATAAATAGTTAAAACTAAAGTTTGCAGCTAGCACTTAGCACAATAACATGACATATCAAAAACTGTTGATTTTTTCTCAGAAATTTAGATTGCCGGTGGATTGAAAGACGAACAAACCTTAATTTCAATATTTGAAAAATTCATGGCAACACTATGTTTTCTATTACGTTGACAAAGCTATGTTTAGCCACTACATAGCCAGATTCTAAACAACATTTTCCCCCAGGTTAGCATGTTTTAAAATGATATGACAACATTATTCACTTCCTCCAGTGCTTGTTTTCAATTGACTAGCTGCAAAATACATTTTGTCGAAAGGTACTATTTTACTGCCTTTATATTTTCACTGTGGAGTAAACCGATAAATCCTATACGCTAAAATGCTAACGTTCCTTGAAAAACACTTCCGAAAGAATAGGTATAAAACGTATTACAGGAGGACACGTCATGTGACTTTCCATACCTTGCCGAGGTTCGCCTCTGCAATCGCCTTCATTTTTAGGAGCACCATGGAGGAGATCTCCTCAGGGAAAAAGGTCTTGGTCTCGCCCTTGTACTCGACCTTGACTTTGGGGCGCGAGCCGTCATTGATGACAGTGAAGGGCCAGTGTTTCATGTCGGCCTGAACCACTACATCATTAAAGCGCCTGCCGATGAGCCGTTTGGCATCTGATTGGAACAAAAATACAATTTTTACAATTAAAAAATAAATAAATGAATAAATCAAACCTGGCCATGAGTCCGTCCAATTATTTCATACCAAATATGGTGTTGGTGGGGTTGAGGGCCACTTGGTTCTGGGCAGCATCTCCAATCAGCCTCTCTGTGTCTGTGAAGGCAACGCAACTGGGCGTGGTCCTGTTGCCCTGGTCGTTGGCAATAATCTCAACTTTGCCGTGCTGAAACACGCCAACGCAGGAGTAGGTCGTGCCCAGATCGATACCAATTGCTGGTGCGTTGGCCATTGCTGCAGAAAAGAGAGGCGGAGAAAAAAAACATCCCCCATCATTATTACTGTAAGTACTGTGTTCCTTTGTTTGTCACGGTTAATGGAGAGCAGAGCACCCCCGCAAAAAGTGAAATCCGCAAAGTAGCACCCCCACCTCCACCCCATGGACATTGTTCGTACAGTACGTAAATGAAGTCTATGAAATGTGTTTAGGAGAACCCTTCCTACTTTTCTTTCCATTAAGCACCACATCCCCAAGTGGCCTAGGTTATATTTGAAAAGAAAAAAAATCGGATCTGTGTCACACTGCCATCAAAAGATCAAATACAGGTTGGATAGGAGCAAAAAAAAAAATGGAATTTTGTCACTTTCAGAGAATCAGCGCTTGACAAGTGTGCCTCATAGGGTTTAAGAGCCGAAAGTCCCAGAGGGGTTTATCTAAAATGGAGGAAGAAATGCTCATGGGCGTAACTTGGACCCCGCCCTGAACTCGTTAAGAGCAGGGAGTGGCCCCTCGTTTCACTCAGGCAAACAAGTTTTAACATTCAATTTCCTTGCAGAAATGTTCAATATTTAAATGACACAAAACTTACAGTCGCACTTCACGTGCGCCATTCACTTTAAAAAAAAAAATGCAATGCTGGATTTGGCGATGCCCGAAGTTGCCAAAGTAGTTTTGTTACATCGCAACGTTGGATGTTGCGACAATTAAAGCCAATAACTGACTGCCATTTATGATGCTACAAAACTGCAACAAATGACCCAAAATGTGTCATTTTTGTCCGCTTCCACATGGGCGACTATATTCACTTCCGAAATGTGGACTTGTTCTGGTTCAGGCTTCCCCCCCGTCTCTGAAAAGCCATTGTAGCAAAGACAAATGCAAATTGGTCATACCTCTTTTTACAATTTACCGTTGTACTTCAATGAGGCTGCGGCGCTGCTGGACCGGTCCACTCACGCACTGGTGATGACAAAGACTACAGAGAGGAGGACTGGTTACGCCAGTGGTCTTTAACCATGCGAAGGGAAGGCGGTACCCTGGACGCCCACGTTGACGGTCCAATGGAAGAAAAAAGAATTTGCTGTTGCTATCCAAAAGAGGGAAGCTATTCATTTTTTAGTTTAAAACCAACCGTCCACTGGTTGTCAATCAACTGTAGGTAATTATTAAGCACAGATTTGACTGACAGATGATATACAGCTACTGGAGTTACCCCACCCTTTCTGCTCTAAGCCCATCCTTAAACAAAAATCTAAAGAACCTTTTCATTTTTGTTAAAACTGTCATTCCAGCCTGACAGTAGTAAGACATTAATAGTACAACATTAATTCATTTAATTCCACATTTTTTTTGTTGTTTCCAACAGTCCAGACATACAATCTATATATATATATATATATATATATATATATATATATATATATATATATATATGAAACTAAAATCTGTAACAATTTCGTTTGTTTGAAAAAAAGTGGAGTACACTAACAGTAAGAACGCTACTACCATCTACTGTTGTGGGAGTGTAATTACAGTTGTCAAAAATAAAATACCTGTCACTGGGGGTCGTTCGTCGTTCGCAAACGTCAGGGTTCGCTCGTTCGGACGCATTGGGAGTTCAACCCTCCTGCTCGGACATTTTGCCCCATGGTCAGTGTGGGTGTCGCGGGTGGATACTTGAAAAGTGGACTGTACAAGTTCACCCACCAGAACACAGTTCGTGTTGTAGAAACATGGCGTGGGACAAAAGCAAAGCACTTCCTGGATCAGTAGCATGATTTGGCGCGCTGTCGGGGGTCACGTGATTATGAAGTAAACCATCGTCACTAAGTGTGATTACATACATGGTTTCATTTGTTGACTTGGATTAGCTGATAATTGCAAAGGTAAAATGTCCTATACGAAGTAGATATTTTACTTCCATTTGGTGATTTTTTTTCCTCCCTTCTGTCGTTGCTTTTGTGTATTTTGGGATCTTGGAGAAATTAAAGCACACTGGAATGAAGTACTACTACATATCATTTTTGGTTTTTTTTTTTTTTTTTAACTTGACAAAAAAGAAAAAAAAAAAAATCGCCTAATCCCTGCTTGGAATTGTCACATCACTATACAATGAGAATGTATAAACTGTTACTTGAGGACTAAGGAACCGCGATGTTATTCTCATTTGATTAAAGGGTGAGATAAAGATGAAACAATCCATGTAACTGATATCCTACAAAAAGAAGCATTTGGACAAGCATTAGGATAGAATTTGGTGATAAAAACGTAAGCCTTCCTCACAAACGTTTTACATTTAGCAAATGAGTTCTGTACTTGCATTCTGATTCCTGGCTTTGGTTAAAATCCAAAGTGAGAGATTTTTCGCCAGTTTTTTTTTTTTTTTTTAATTAAAACTACAAGTAACTTTGGTAAAGTTAAAAAAAAATGCGCTTTCAACCAAGTACAGATGGACAACGTTAATGCTTTTGTTCAGTTTTATTAAGGAAAGGGTTTGTAGTAAAAAAGGAAAAAAAGAAAAGGAATTTCAACGTGCAAAGCCAAAGAATTGGTTCATGTGCAAAGAAGAGCCCAAAGCCAGTGAGAGAACCTCAAAAACCATCAGAGGAAAAACCAAAACAGTCGAACAGAACCATTGGCAGTTAAGGCATCCAACATCTGCCATGGCGGACTCGTTTTAAGCTTAGTCGACCTCCTCGATGGTGGGCCCAGAGGATGCCCCTGTGGGAGGGGCGCCCGGCATTCCTCCGGGCATTCCGCCCGGCATCCCCCCGGCGCCCTGGTACAGCTTGGTCATGACCGGGTTGCAAATCTTCTCCAGCTCCTTCTGCTGGTGAGCAAACTCATCTTTCTCGGCGGACTGAAAAAGGACAAAAACAGAACTGAGGAGCAAGCCTTAAAAACAACCAAGACAAAAGACCTTGTCGGTATTGTACCTGGTTCTTGTCCAGCCAGCTGATGACCTCGTTGCACTTGTCCAGAATCATCTTCTTGTCGTCCTCGCTAATCTTGTCCTTGAGCTTGTCGTCCTCCACGGTGGACTTGATGTTAAAGGCGTAGGCCTCCAGGGAATTCTTGGCGCCCACCCTCTCTCTCTGCAGGTCGTCCTCAGCTTTGTACTCCTCCGCCTCGCGCACCATGCGGTCGATGTCGTCCTTGCTCAGACGACCTGAGCCAGAAAGTCAGTGACAATAACTGGACCGGTTCTGCCACATTCTGATGGCAAGGCAACATAAATGACAACTGGAGTTCCGGTTCAACCACGCGGAAAATATGGGACTTCTTCATCTGAAACTTCCGACATAAAATTCTGCTTTGCTATGTCTTTTGTTGGTTTTGGTCAATTAGTAAAATGATATTCATGAATTGAATCTTTGGGCAGGAGAGATGACCTATTACGATTTCCACTACATTTGTCTACTGTAAAATATTGTATAGAAAACTTTAAGTACAATGGGTAATTTTTTTTACGTTACACACACCAACTTGAGCTCTCCATACATTTCGGTGACATCGGAACCCCAGCACACACATTTGCATCAGCCTGCTTTGTTCACAAGTTATCTATATGAATTGCAACTGTCAGTGTCAAAGAGTATTTTATGTCTATCAAATTGAATTTGTAAAGTAATCCTACTGTTCCTGCAAGTCAATATTGAGCACTCAAGCATTAGCTAGGAGCTAATTTATGCTAGCGGCTGGACTAAATGCAGGCAATGGGTACTACAATAAAACACCAGGGTAATTAAGATCTGTTTTTTAAAGTGGCCAAAATTTGCAATTAAATATCAATTCAGAACATGTCTTAACCAAGCAACAACTTGCGATTCTCCTTCAGCAATTTATGCGGTATGAAGCTTGTCACCACAGGCTTCCGGGTTAAAGCTTTGATGTCAACATGCAAGTAATTTTGTACGTTAATTATTGAGTGTTGAAGTCACGCCATATTTGTTTTACTGTCAAGGAGTAAATAAGCAGTACATTCTCCTGTAAACTGTACTGCCAAAAGAAAACAAAAAACAAGACGAGATCTCACGCTGTGCAGGGAGGAACTTGGCGACTTATTTCCAAAGATTTCGGCCAATCACGACTAACGAGTCAAATTTTACCCCTCCAATCCCCAAAACTGACTACTGTATTACCAGGAAGTTATAATACCAGGAGCTAAATGCGCACCTTTGTCATTGGTGATGGTGATCTTGTTCTCCTTGCCGGTGCTCTTGTCGACGGCGCTCACATTCAAGATACCGTTGGCGTCCACGTCAAAGGTCACCTCAATTTGAGGAACGCCTCGGGGGGCCGGGGGGATTCCGGACAGCTCAAATTTACCCAGGATGTTGTTGTCTTTGGTCATGGCTCTTTCACCCTCATAAACCTGGAAGAATTAGCCACTCAGTTACTCATTTTGTCAGAGGCGGCGAAAGGGGCCGACGCCCACGGGCCGAACCTGAATGAGCACGCCGGGCTGGTTATCGGAATAGGTGGTGAAGATCTGCATCTGCTTGGTGGGGATGGTGGTGTTCCTCTTGATGAGCGCGGTCATCACGCCGCCGGCCGTCTCAATGCCCAAAGACAAGGGGGCCACATCCAGCAGCAGCAGGTCCTGAACATTTTCAGACTTGTCCCCAGACAAGATGGCGGCCTGCACAGCTAAAATAAATGGGGGGAGGGGATTACATTCCAGTCCACTAAGGGAACCTCTAATTTTGCATTCATTTTAATCATAACACAGTGACTTTTTCCCCCTCAGTTCTGTTTTGATCTACACTTTCATGTATATTGGACCTTTACATTGGTTTAAGCAGCTAGAATTTTGGCGCACCTTCACTACCGTGGATCCAAAAGACTCAATTTAGCAAGTCTTGTGCATTTCCGTTTTGGCTGTGTGATGTTTCCCACCAATTGAGGTAAAACTAAAAAGAATTAACAGTGTTCATTTCAAATGTATACCTTTCCTTTTTTTAACCCCCCCCCTTCCCAAATTGGACTCATTGAGAGCATCCTGGTGATTGCCTATTACTAGAAAAACCAGTAGAACTAGAAAGAAACTAGAAAAAACAAAAATCAGTGGCACTGCATTTTTTTTGTTCACCTCATGCAAACTGATGCTCTTCAAATAGCAGAGGCCTTCTTTATTCTGAATAGAATGAGGTTTTACTTTTCTAGTTTTTTTTTTTTGCAGTGGTCTATCTTGTTCTTTTTTACTTTTGTGGCGAATTCAATTGACCTTACGGAGCCTGGAATCCGTTTTGATTGAATCCCACATTCCCATTGGACCTCGATGAGCAAACGTGAAGACCATACCTGCACCGTAGGCCACGGCTTCGTCGGGATTGATGCTCTTGTTCAGTTCCTTTCCATTAAAGAAGTCTTGCAGAAGCTTCTGGATCCTAGGAATGCGCGTGGAACCTCCCACAAGGACAATTTCGTTAA
This sequence comes from Hippichthys cyanospilos, assembly GCF_059441005.1. Taxonomy (NCBI): domain Eukaryota; kingdom Metazoa; phylum Chordata; class Actinopteri; order Syngnathiformes; family Syngnathidae; genus Hippichthys; species Hippichthys cyanospilos. The sequence continues at coordinate 4,389,557 of NC_142379.1, forward strand.
TGGCGGACTTGTCCAGCTTGGCGTCGCGCAGCGCCTTCTCCACGGGTTCCAGGGTGCCGCGAAACAGGTCCCCGTTGAGCTCCTCGAAACGGGCCCGGGTGATGGAGGTGTAGAAGTCGATGCCCTCGAAGAGAGAGTCGATCTCAAGGCTGGCTTGCGAGCTGGAGGACAGCGTGCGCTTGGCCCGCTCGCAGGCTGTGCGCAATCGCCGCACCGCACGTTTGTTATCGCTGATGTCCTTCTTGTGCTTGCGCTTGAACTCTTGGATGAAGTGGTTGACCAAGCGGTTGTCAAAGTCCTCGCCGCCCAGGTGAGTGTCACCGGCCGTAGACTTCACTTCAAAAATGCCGTCCTCGATGGCCAGGATGGACACGTCGAAGGTGCCGCCGCCCAGGTCGAAGATGAGAACGTTCTTTTCGGTGCCCACCTTCCGGATGCAGGCGAGATTGGCGTCAGCCCTCAAATTAAGCAACATCGAAGCGCCGCTGAGCTCTCACCTTCTTGTCCAGGCCGTACGCGATGGCGGCGGCGGTGGGCTCGTTGATGATGCGAAGGACATTCAGCCCCGAGATTGTTCCCGCGTCTTTGGTGGCCTGGCGCTGAGAGTCATTGAAGTAGGCGGGCACGGTCACCACGGCGCTGGTTACGGTCTGCCAGAAACAATTGCGCAAGGAAGATACAATGACAATTTTAAACTTCTAGTCATTTGGTAAATGACAAAAAAAAGCCACCATTCTTCCTGATAGCCAAAACAAAATGGTTGCACTTAGGCGTTTATCTACCACAATATGATCTATTTATTTCATTGATCCCCCACCATGATTTAAAATTGAATGTCGATGTTACATTTACTTCCTCTGGTGCTCGTCAAACTGGCTGGGCCCAAAATAACTTTTACCATAAAGGCACTATTTTATTGCCTTGACATTTTATAACACATTGACAGTGGAGTAAAAAAAAATATACTGTATTCTAACCAACCAACTCGCTTGAAAAACACTTATGAAAGAATAGGTGTAAAATACGTTACAGGAAAACCTGTCACATGTGACTTTCCATACCTTGCCGAGATACGCCTCTGCAATCTCCTTCATTTTTAGGAGCACCATGGAGGAGATCTCCTCGGGGAAAAAGCTCTTGCTCTCGCCCTTGTACTCGACCTTGACTTTGGGGCGCGAGCCGTCATTGATGACAGTGAAGGGCCAGTGTTTCATGTCGGCCTGAACCACGTCATCATTAAAGTGCCTGCCGATGAGCCGTTTGGCATCTGAGAGGGACAAAGAAAAATAGTCATTTCAAATCAACTTAAAAATAAAACTGTAAGTACAAATGTTTCATACCAAATATGGTGTTTGTGGGGTTGAGGGCCACTTGGTTCTTGGCAGCATCTCCAATCAACCTCTCCGTGTCTGTGAAGGCAACGTAGCTGGGCGTGGTCCTGTTGCCCTGGTCGTTGGCAATAATCTCTACTTTGCCGTGCTGAAACACGCCTACACAAGAGTAGGTCGTGCCCAGATCGATACCAACTGCTGGTGCCTTGGCCATTGCTGCTGAAAAGAGAGAGAAGGGGGAAAACCAGCTCTGTCATTAAAGCAGTCTATTTCTTTCCAATTGTCAGAAATCATTTCAGTCTCAAAGGACTACTAAAAGTACTATTTCCAGCCTTTTAATAAGTCCGCTAGAATAACGTTCGCCAATTTAGAGGAGTATTAAACGGCCACTCAAAGTAAACACCTAAAGCAGGGGTGTCAAACTCATTTTTGTCACGGGCCATTTTGTAGCGAGAACTTCCTTCATTGGGCCGATATGTTGAGGAAACCAAGTCGATTTTAAATGATCTCATAGTGTTATTGTACACAACAAATTGATGGCTTAGTTGTTTTGAAATCAGAAGTAAAGCATTCTAGTTTGTTCATTTATTGTTTATATTACTGTAACAGAACGAACCAAAAAATCTCAACTTTATTTTTCATTATACACGACAAGCTAGAGTTAAGCAAGGGTCATGGAAACTTACATGATTTGGTTTCGCGGGCCACATAAAATGATGTAGCGGGCCGGATTTAGCCCCCGGGCCTTGAGTTTGACACGTGACCTAAAGCATGACATTGATTGTAATCTATCACTACTGCCAATGTTAGGCGGTAATTGATGTTCTAAATACAAGCTGAAAGCCACGAAAGAGCCAGTCTTTTGAAACTGCTCTTTACATGCTTCATGAATGAAAAGTTTCTTTGAAAGAGCCCTAAGTCCCACCGTTACCAGTTAGATAACTCAGAGGGGTTTGTATAAAGTGGAGGCTGGAATGCGCATGCGCCCAACTCGGACCCACCCTGAACTCGTTAGGAGTAAGGCGTGGCCCATTGGTTCCTTGAGGCCAACAAGTTTCAGGAACATTCCATTTCCTTACGGAACTTCGTGGAAAAAAATGTTCAACTTTTAATTGATATAATTACGAAAAGTTACTCACTGTCGCAGCTTTCGCATGTCATTCACGGAAAACGAATAACGCGACGCTGGACGTAAGGACGCGACAAGTTGCCGAAATCGTTTTTTATTACATTGCGAGTTTTTATGTTGTGACCCTTAAAGCAAATATTAACGTGGCAGACATTTATAAAATCACATTTGATACGAAAAGCAACATATGACTCCAAATGTGTCTCTTTTTTTTTCGCCACCTCATGGTCTGCTATCTTAGTTCCGCAATGTCGCCTTGTTCTGGTTTCAAACATTTCGTTTCCTCTCGTTGACTCAACAGCCAGTGTAGCAAGGATAAATTCAATTTGGTCATACCTCTTTTTACTAGGAGTCGTTTTACTTCAAGGCCGCTGCGGTGCTGCTGAACCGATCCACTCACGAACCGGCGATGTCAAAGACGACAGACAAGAGAAGACTGGTTACGCCAGCGGCCTTTAACTATGCAGCACACCCGCCACAGAAGTCTCCAGAAGGAAAGGCGGGGCCCAGATACCCGCGGTTCCCTTGAAGATCCAATGAAAAAAAAGAATTCGCTGTTGCTACCCAAAAGAGGGAAGTAATTTCACAAAGGAGGCTTTTCCGCGGAAAAGTGGAGTTAATAATTGTGACGTCACCGTCACGTTGTTATACAACCGTGGAAAACTACTAAGCACGGGTTTGACTGACAGATGATATATAGATTCATGTCCCACTCTTTCTGCTCTTAGCCAATTAAAAAAAAAAAAAAATATATATATATATATATATACTGTATATATATATATATATATATATATATATATATATATATATATATATATATATATATATATATATATATATATATATATATATATATATATATATATATATAATTGTGTCATAATTCTTAAAACCGTCATTATGACCTGACAGTAGTTCTTTCAATTAGTCATTCATTAGTCAATCATTAGTTCTTTCAATTCCAAAGACGTTTTTATGTCTGAAGTAATCAATGATTTATAGTAAATACAAAAAAATATTATTTATTACTTGATTCCTTTAGTACCAGCCATTTTAGAGCTTCCCTTAGTGAAACACTAGTTATTATTTGATTTTTGATAGTATATTTTCATGATTATTGCTGGATGATGGTCTTAAAACGGCCGGAAACAAATGATTTAAGTAATTCATTGTATTAATCCTGAACAAATCAATTACTTTATATACAAAAGTAAGTTAAAGTTGATACTTAGTTACCTAAAGTAATTGATTGCTTTAGTAGTGAATGTATCTAGTACCTGCCATTTTTAGAATCTTTCACCAAAATCCTCCAAAAAAAATTGGAAAAAATATGAACAAGTATCTGTGATTGTAAAGTTGGTCTCCTAAAAACGTGAAAAAATGTCTTTGCGATTGAACGACTTAAATATGACAATGGGCACTTAACGGAATGTGACCTAGCTAGTTATTGCGACCCCGGAAGCGCTAAAGAAATTCTTTTCCAAGTTGAAACAAGCCGGACAGTTTCCTTCACTGCTGACAATGTCCACATTTTTTTTCTTCCTTGAAAGGCGTGCCTAGAAATGAACAATGCTATGATAAAAAAAAAACAAAAATACTGTCTGAAATAATTGAATCCAATTCTCTCTAAACTGCTAGCAAATGACATGAATAATGTATCTATTTGACCTGCAACATAGCAGCATTAGATCCTTGTTGAAGACTCACTTCGTCCAATTAGATTTGTGCATCACGTTTTGAAAAAAACGTAGCGTCACAGTGTATAGATAGACGATGAGAGCACAAGCGTGGAGTGTGTCACCAGTTGTTACCCCCCCATGTACATTTATGTTGCACACTGTAACCATTCTTACGTACCTTTATTGTCTTATGCTCTCGTTAATGTGTCACACTCACTGTCACATCACTATGACAGTGAGTATGGCAATACCACACATACTGTGAGAAGTAAAAAAAAGAAAGAAAAAAAAGGTAAAATGTGATACTTTTATTCCATGAGCAAACAAGAGGAAAAAAAAAAAGAGGAAAAAAAGTCGTTTTGACCCTTTTGGATTACCATGACGTGAATGTCTGAGAAACATGAAGAAAAAAATGGAAAAAGAAAAAGTATGAAGAAGTATGACCATCAATCACGGCTCAGCTTGCGAGGCGATATAGAAAATATTGTTGTAAACAAAATACGTACTGTATTTGGGTTGACTTTGAAGAAAACAGTGGCTTGGTATGCAAGATATGCACATTAAAAAAATGTTTCTGATTCTGGAATATCATGCTTCACCAATTCTGATGGCCACCAATTACTTTGAATTGTATGTAGGTAATATGTGTTATAAGTGTGGAAACACTGCCATCCAATGGTCACAGTTATCAATACAGTTCTCAATCGGCTTAATATTAGGTAAGCATTCGTCAAGGGTGTCAGCTCCCCTCCATAAAAAAACGTACTTGATGAGATTTTCTTTTTATTGTTATTACTATTTTAAAAGACGAGAATTGTCGTCCATGGCACTGAAAATGTTAATATGAAAGCAAAGCTGCTGCTGACAAGCTAATTCCGAAATGCCCTTGATTAAAAAGTGTTAAACTTTTCTTTCGTCGATATAGGCGGGGAATAATGGACGTTCAGCTGCCACATGGCGCGGGGAGCACGTGGCAACCAAACACGGGGTCATCTGACGCCTTTGTCTCCCCGGAAAACCAGGTCACAGTTTCTATTCTGGGTTCTCTATGTGTATGCTCCTTTTACAAAATGTGCTTTCGGACAATCCGCCCCAATGTGCGCACAAAAGTCACATTTTCCCCAGGGACACAAGATTTACTGCTCTGGGACATTCGGTCATAAACTTACGCCGAAGGCTTGGCTGCGAGATCATGTTTTTTTGATCTGGATGACAAAAGTTATTAAAAATGGCATTTGAAAGGTGAGCCGTCCAACGTATTGCAATACGTCTTTCCCGTCTTCACACGGCGGAGTATTATGGCGAAATTCGCAGGGGAGCAGTAAAGCTAGACGTCCCTTGACGCAAAGACCAAGAACAGGATTTCTCCCACACGGGTGTGGCCTTTCATAACAGTCGCAACATTCTCCAATGTTTTTTTTTCTTTTTTATTTACAGTTTACAGGATACCCCCCAGGCCGTAACAAAAGTGCGGGTTACGAAACTCTGACGAGCGCCGAGCGCCGTTTTGATCGCGTCAAAAGATCTGTGGGGAGTTCTCACATCACTTTGTTTGTTGCTATGCAACACTTGCACTGCCCATGGCTTTCCCATGCATGCATTCACACAAGGCAAGAATAGGCATTCTATAAACAGGTGGCGGACTTGGAAACATTAGCAATTATGATATGCATTTTAATAAAGTTATAATAAAGAAAATAATGTAAAAAAAAATATATATATATATATATATATATATATATTGAAATTAGAACCACAAAATTTGCAAATAATGGTCGAATCTGTGCGCTGTTTCTTGTGCTCTGGTATAAAAATATATTTACAGTCGCCCCCACACCCAAAAAAAAAATATATATATATATAGTCTCCCCTTTAGGTAAAATGAAAAGATTGCATCTAGTAAGTAAAAATGACATGAATAAAATGCATTTATGCAGCGATATTGAGGGATCATGTTGCACTATTGTTCGGTCAGTGGATTCCCCTCACACGCCCCTTGAGGTGACGCTATAAATAGTCAAACCACTGGAAGTCAAACGACTGGAAGACACAAAATGATCATTTACAGGTGAGAACTCATTTTTTTACTTTAATTATTATTTGTCACTGTGAAATTGCATATTAACTGCTGCTGATGGTTTAACGGAAAATGTTATCTTGGTTTCCCTTGTGAAATACTTACATGTGATTTAAACAAAAATTAAAAACATAATTTTATTTTTTTGCGTCGTGAAAGATAAGGCTTAAAAAATGTTGTGGTTAATTTCAGAGGGTTGTAACAGCAAAGAAAAAAAACAGTAAAAATAGGAGTACGAACAGACGAATCATGAGAAAACTGATTTTTTTTTGACAACCTTTAAAAAACTATTTATCGTTCATTACTATTTACTTACTTACAAATTGGTTCACTTAATGTTAAATCATGCTTTACACTATGAGTCAAAAAATTGACTAAACTTGTAAAACTGAAATGATGTATTTTTTGCAGGATTTTTTTTCCTTTTTTTTTTTTAATGAAATCCTAATGTATTACAACTTTTTCAAAATCAGTTTTCCAATAATATTAAGCTTAGTTGCCAACTATCTATTTATCTATCTGTGTGTGGGTGTTTTCATCAGGCTTATGTCTGAAAATGAAAATTGAGATAATGCATATACTGTATTCTAATCCTATACTTAATTCCCCTTATAATGATATATAAAACATGCAGAATACTAATCCCTTATTTTCATACAGTTTGATTACAATTTGAACCTTTTGGTTTCTGAGAAATGAAAGATCTTAAGTGAATTGCTTTGTTTTAATCAATAACTCAAAACTGATCACTGTGACATAAGCCTGCTATATATATATATATATATATATATATATATATATATATGTGTGTGTGTGTGTGTGTGTGTGTGTGTTGTTATATCAATCATTTCTCACAAAAAAAAAATGTTTTCCTTGGCAGAGGTCAGCACACCTCTGGATATTTTTTCAAGTCCATCTGTTTAATGTTTTGTGCGTCCAGGAAAATGAAGCTGGTGCTGCTTGTGTGCCACCTCGGTCTGTTAGGGACCCGGGCCCAGACACCAACCGAGTGCGTTACAAGTCCCACCAACAGACCGCCAGGTACTGCAAGCTTTATCCTTTGTTGATATTTTTATCGCGTTGTGCGGAAGGTGACTCCTTGCCGTGTTTGACTCAGAAAACGCGGACATAATGGTGCACTGCGGGACCGAGCGCTTGGACCTGAGCATCTTCCTTTGCCCCATGTACCAAGCGCTCTACAACGAGTCCCTCATGGTGCTCAATAACCAGTTGAACGCCGCCGAATGTTTCGGCGTGGCGGATTTCGGCGTGAGTCCGCCCGTTTTAAACTTCAGCATCCCCATAAACAACAGCTCCATGTCAACGTGCGGGAACGACTTCAACGTAGGTTACCCCGTGGTCCGTTTTGAGGATTCCTTGATCTGATTGAAGCATTTTTCTGCAGATCATCACCCAAGTGGGCACCGGAGCATTCGCGGATTTCTCCAATGTCCAATTTGCCAACGTCTCCGGCAGCGTCACCTCCATCGACCCGTCGCCCGGGATGATCACCTACAGGCCGCAGCTCATCTACAAGTTCTCCTGCCTCTACCCCATGCAGTATCTCCTCAACAACACTGAGCTGGGCGTGTGAGTTGGACGCGCGGTGGCCTCATCCCACTTTTATGGGTCTCTCAGTCACAAACCCCTTCTTGTTTTCTCTTGCTATGCAGATCTGGTGTGAACGTGGCCATTAAAGACAACAACGGCAGCTTCATCAGCACGTTGAACTTGCAGCTATATGCCGTAAGACTGGACCTTAATTTACAAATCATCACTTGCTACACCGGTTATCCAGATCTGGTTGAGGGGACTTTTTGATTGAAACAGAAACTGACGCCATTTAAGCATCCCGACATTTGAATTTCCGACCGCACGTCTTCCATGTCTACGGTTATCTCCCACCGGGAAGATACTAGAAGGTTCCCCGACCTCTGAGGCATTCCAACATGATTACTTGTAGGTCAAGAAGACTTTGATAAGATTTGCAAAAACTATCTTCACATTCCAGAAACAATCTAGTCCAGGATTCTTCAATCTTGGTCCTTGAGGACACGGAATGGGTTGTTTTGTGTGTCCCCTGGTGCGAGACACCTGATTCAAAAGCTCAGGATTGTTAAGAGCTTCTGTTCAGACTTTGTTGATTGTCTGCTCGTTCGAATCAGATGCGTTGCAGCTGGGAGGCATACAAAACATCCAGGGGTCCGGCCTTGAAGACCAGGATCGAAGACCCCTGATCCAGTTCTTTTGGCCACCAGAGTTTGCAAACGTAAATCGACTGGTAGATCTCGTTACCGTCATATGGTCCAACGGATTAGATGACTTGGTTTTTCGTTCTCTTCCCGAAATCCAAATTCGAGTGATCCCATTGTCGCTGTTATTGTTTACGTCTATGGTACTTTTCCTAATTGGATCTTTTTGATTGGTCAGGATGATCAGTACCAAGTCCTTCTTGACATCCCGCCGACGGGACTCCAACTGAAGACCAAAATCTACGTTGCGGTAGAAGCCACCAATTTAACAGACAGGTATCGGTCGGCCTCTAAGAACTTTCCGGGACCGGTCGGAACCAGAAAAGACAACCGCTGATATTTTCGAAAGGTTCAACGTGTTGCTGGATCGATGTTACGCCACCACGAGCCCGTATCCGGATTTCGACTCCTTCTATGACCTTTTTGTTGGGTAAGCACACAATGGATTTGAACATAAACACGGCATCGGGCTCCTCCGTTAAGCCAGACTTTTTGTCCTCCCAAGCTGCACGCGGGATGAGCAGACCGAGATTCTGCTCAATGGCGATTCCCAGGTGGCGCACTTTTCCTTTGAAGCCTTTCGATTTGTGGAGCACAAGAATCGGACCGTGTCCACTTTCTACTTGCACTGCGTCACCAGGCTGTGCGAAGTGTCCTCCTGTGATGTTCTAAAGCCGGTGAGTCTCACGATGCAAATTCTGCCTAAGGCCGGGAAGTAGCGCGTTAGGTAACATGTATCAACAAACACAAAACAGAAAAAAAAAAAAAACACATGACATGCGCTACATGATCCTTTTACTTTTGTTAGGGAGGCATTGATCTTGTCTTTGGTGACTTATACCTTCGGCCCAGAATGCAAGCGTGAGTTAATCGCAAAGCTTACTCTCCATTCATAAGGAGGTAGCCTGCTAGCTAACGCGGAAAACGAGCAAAAATACAGCATGGCGCTACATGATTTTTTATTTTTTTGGGAGGCGGGGTTAGAGGAATATATTTTTTTTTCCAATTTGAGTCACAAGTCCCATCTTTGGAAACCAAATGTTTAATGTCATCCTCCCTGGTTCAGGAAGTAGCTTGCTAGCTAACAGTTTAGTTGAGAGATACTGTATATCTGAAAGAAAATTCAATTGGACTTAATAAGACTACTAATTATGCTCATTTATGTTTGTTTTTGAACAGGTTTGTACTAGTCGAAGAAGAAGAAGAAGAGACATTGAGGATGTGCCGGCTAACGCTACGGTCACTTCGCAGGCCATTTTGGTGGCCGAAAAGAGCACAGGTGCGTATACGAAGGACTTTGGACACCGAGGAAGCGAATTAATCAAACTAAATGTAGATTTGATTCAGTTGTTAACAATTTATGTACATTGATTATCATTTTACATGTGTTTTTTTGTTTGTTTGACTTTTCAGAAGACATTCAAACGAATGCAGCTGCTTATGGTAAGAATGGACAAGTCCATGTGAAACTCTTATTAAAAGAATAAATAACTGAATAAGACAATGAAAAAGAAATTAAAAAAAAAAAGAAAATATAAAATGAATGCATTTACAGATGAATCCAATGTAACAACTACTGAATGCATATTATTTGACTCCTCAGGTTCGTCAGCGAGCCGCAACGACAACCATGTGGCGGCACTCATCCCTTGTATTCTCATCTTGACCATTTTTAGATTCTAGATTCTTTGTACCGTTTTTCACAGCTTTTTTTTTTTTAGGATGCCTTACTCAAAAGCACCTTATTTTGAAATGCAAGCTTTATTTAATGTACAACTTGAAGACTTTTTTGTTAGCAGTGTATATATATATATATATATATATATATATATATATATATGAGCGGTGTATCTATTGAAGTGGACAGGATGACAACATACTAGAATAGTGAGACAGCATTTCTGTATTGTCACTTATTTTTATTTCCATAAGAGTTCATCACATGCATGCAGTCCACATTCAAGCATTAAAGGAAAAATACTGCCACTGTTAAATAAATTTTTGGGAAATGTAAGTATTGCACAGTATTTGAGTAAATTAAGCATTGTTTTCTGATTTTCTGATACAGACTGGAGAGTTTATTTATCGTTATATAGAAGCAACAAGATGTGATATTTTGAAACTGGGCCGTAGCCGGGGGGAAAAATATGAACCAACGAGGGGCTGGGGGGGTGTACAAAGATTTGAAAAGTTATAACTAAACGGATGATTACAAAATTATTCTATGAAGTGCACAACCTTGAAGTAAAAACAAACAAAAAGTAATGTTTAACTTTTGTTTTTTTCTAAATTATTATAATGTATCTCTTTTCAAATAAACTTTTCTAATTGGAGAATATTTATAGTGTACAGCTTTTTTTTCTCAAAAAAAAAATCTCATTTGTTCTTTCAATTATTGTAAATTACAACATTTGTAGAGTAGAACTTTGTTTTAATTACATGTAGGTAAATTTGATTGATTTTAAACAAATCGTGCACAAATTCTTCCTGAATTATTTTAATGTCCAACCTTTGTTGACTTCCAACTTTGAACACGTGATTCAATGAGACGTACAACTTGAAAGTTATTTCCTTCAATATATTATTCCACGAAACTTTTGGTTATTTTCAGAAAATGATTTTAAGTATAGTTACATACTGTACAACTTAGATTTTCTATCCTCATCCCGTTTTGCAATTCTTTAATTCCTTTTATACAAGCAATATACTACGTTAAAAAAATAAGTATTTCTTTTCGTTTGGTTTTGTAGCTAAAGGAAGCTTCTGTAGTCTTCGTTAGCCGTGTATTTAAATCAGAAGACATCCATACAGACTTACTATGACTTACTTTTAAAGTGAGGACTATCGGAAGCTTATTTGTTTGAGGTTCATTTGCATACTCAAAATACGGGGCCTCGTAACTGGCTACAGCCAATGCTTGTAAAAAGTAAATTATTCCTAACTTGGATGGATACTTCACAGGAGTTAAATGAGCGTGTGTACAAGATGAAAGTTGCAGTAGTAAAATGTAGCGATGGAAAATTAAAACCTCATGAACCGCTGGTTTTTGTTTTATTGCTCCGCTAGATGGCACTGTTGCTTTAAAGATAACGGCTAGTGCAATGGAAGCAAATTAAATTTTCACTGCGGTTTTTTTTTTTTAAATTGAGAGTGCCATCTGCCGGAGCAAAAATATATCACAATTGGATCATGAGACTTTATTTTCCTAAAAAAAACAAACGACAATGGTATTTCATTTAATTCATCAGCTGTACTAATGGACCTTTTGTTAATGAACAAAATGGTACGACTTTCTGTGTTTATAATTGTTCTCATTTGTTCATCTTCGGCCCATTGAAAAAATGAAAAAAAAAATCATTCTTAGCCCCTTATTATTCTCAAATGTTATTTTGAAAGCGGTGCGGCAAGAGTAACATACTTCAAGTCATTTGAAGGCCGTTTTGGCAGAGGTCAGCATGCGCAGGGGCAGCACGCCCTCCGCCCATTCATTGGGCGACGCCACCATGCTTTCCCACAGCGCCACCTCGTCGGGTGTGGAGTCCATCCAGTCCACCGGCGATCCGTAACTCCTCCCTGAAGACAGATAGAGTCTTTTTGATTATGATACATAATAAGAACAATAATTTAGGGCACAACTACTTTAAACAAGAGCAAGATTTATGGCTTTCAATTATCAAACACACTTCCTCCACCTTTTATCCAGCTAATTTATATGGCGCACTCGAGCGCTGCTAGCTAGCTGCTAATTTATGCTAGGTGCAGCTATCCCAAACCACCCGTAAACACGGGCACCAGGTGCTGTATGTCCATGTCAACATTGTTAGTGCCCTGAAATGGCGATTGAATGTAATTTTAGAACAAATGTTGTTTTGTATTGGGAGTCAGGAGCAACAAATTGCTAAAGGGATGGCTCAAGTTTATGCTGCTGGGAACAACTTTTAAATAAAAGTGTACCAAGGTATATGTGTCCCATATAGAGGTCCGCGCTGATTTTGGAAGTCATTTAGTTGATTGTTTAACAGTTCATTAGTTTGTGCTTTGTTTGGCTTTGTGTTATGGTGTTATCTCTGGCCACTGTTGATATGATTTTTTTTAGTAAGGAAGTACGATGTAGCCTCAATTGAGACCAGTCACTGTCGGTGACACACACATTGTTCTGTCTCTGTGAAATCTGGCTCGGGGGTACCTTAAGAACTTTGGCATTTTATTTTTGAAAACTCCTTTCAGCCACAAATAAATTAGCAATAAGGTGCTTCATGTTCCAATTAATTTGCTCTTAACTGAAAAGAAATATGTACTGTTCCTGTCCCGGCTTGGATAAAAACGAAACAAAACAAAACAAAAACATTGAATTAGATTTGCTAACAGCTTGTTAAAATTTCCCTGAAGTGCTGTAATGTACCACCAGGGGTACACCTGCCCAAATTTTGGACAATAAACAGGAGTGGTATTAAAGATGAGCTTACCTTGCAGCAAAAATAATGTAAAACACCATTCTGACATGAGTCCATGTTTATGCTGTGCTGTGAGCTATGCCGCTTATTAGTTCTCACCAGACTTAACTGCTGAGCCCTTTTGAACTAGGTTGCTAACCAAAAAAGCAGCACAAACATTCTCAGATTAATCTAAGTGCAAGTTAATTGCAATAGAGTTTCCTGTGCAGTATTAAAGATAAGAAAATAAATCCCTCCATCATCTGAAAAGGAGTAGTTTGATGGCAGCCTATAAGTACACGACCGTGCTCAAATGCGGTACCCGTGCCGGCTCCGAGTCTGAGCCCGCCCAGCAGGCTGCTGGCCAGCTTGTCCCGGTCCCAGACGGTGAGCTCCACACAAGCCTCGGCGAGGTCCACCTCCCTGATGCCGTCGTATACCATGGTGTGGTTGAACATGGGATCCGCCGTCCTCCTCAGCACGCGCGTCTTCTGACGACTCTTGCGGCTCGTGTCGGGCAGCACGAAACTGGAAAGGCAGCCAAAAAGGGGTTACAGACCGGACCACGTCAATGCTAAGTATTTCCGCCAGTGCAGTGCGTACCATTTGACGTATGGGTCGATGGTGCCTCGGATTAAAGGCAGGTTCTTGCATTCTTTCACCCAAATGTGAATCTCTCCTGTGGTGGGAGTTTCCTTAGCTACTGGGAAACATTTATTGTAAACATCACAAGTGGTTCATGAGGCTTCGTTTTCCCATCACTATATAAAACAAAGCAAAATCAATGATATTGTTATGTTTATACTTTTTCCAATGTGGGACGGTTTCATTTTAAGGGGTAAATATCCTACTTATTATCTAGGCTTTGTCTTTAAGTCGAGAGTGCCAAATATGCAAAAATAATCACAAGTGGTTCACGAGGCTTCGTTTAACATCAAAACAGAAAAACAAACAAAACCAGTATTATTGTTATTTGCTTTCTTGCATGCACGTCGCCGGGGTGGGGGATGCAAAACCAAAATAGCATTTTAATGGAGGAAAAAAAATAATCTGACATTTCTTTTTACTATCAATACGATTATTATTTTAAAATACCTTCACTGTGGATGACCTTCGGCAAGAAACGTACAGCGAGCCTCATCTCTCCGCGCCCACTTGAAGGTGTCAGATTTGTTTTTGTCTGAAATAGAGGACAACAGGGGTGATTCTCTAGTCAAAGGTGTATGCTATATTCCTGTGCGCAACGGGCTATATTTTTAGATGCTAACACTTGCTGTACTGTTGGTATGTCATCAGAAGTCACCATATTCGATCCACCACCATATAGATCTTCGAACTCAAAAAACAAAACACGTTTTTTTTTTTTTTGTTTTCCAAGAAAATACATCCAAATGTTTTTCCTCCATTGGCCCCTTTGAGTGGCTTCAATGTATTGTTTTAATAGAAAAAGATGAAACTCAAGCAGAGACTTTGAAAATGAGGGAAGAAAATGATTGAAGAGGCTTCAACAAGTTGATTTTCCAATCAAGCAATCAGCTAAGTAACAAAGTTCCTTTTTTCAAGGTAAATGTGGCAAAAGTGGTCGTACCCTGGCTTTCAGAGGTAAGTCGTTCATGTGGGTGTGGTCAAAGTCCCACTTGGAGAGGTCCATGTCCACCTCCCCCAAGAAGTTGTTCCGGCCAAACGTGTCGTGATGCCACACGGACAGAACCAGCGTCTGCGTCCTGAGATACTCGATGCTAACGCGGTACTGTTAAAAAAAAAAAATGTGGGCACACATTGACAATGATAATAACGACAACAAGATTACGTGTAAATATTAATATGCTGTGCAACATGTGCATATTCAATATGGGAACTAACCCTGAGGATCTCATTGAAAGTCGGATTAAGAGTCTTTTTCTTAACGGATGTCTTCTTTTTTCCCAGGTGGATTTTATCAGGAACAAGATAGCTTTTGACGTAGCTAGGAAAAGGACACAAACACATTTTGTAAAGAGCTTGAATTCTGTTAGCTAAAAGGCTAACTGAATGTTTTTTTGTGTGGGTACATTTGATCTTTTTTTTTGTTCCATTTATCATTTAGTTACAAACCAAAAAAACAAACAAACAAACTGAAAACCAGAAAAGCAACATGGGGGCATTAGCTAAGATTTTAACACCAGTCACCAGATTCAGAAAATCTAGTTTTGTTATGTAAAGGCCACACCAGACAATAAACCACATAAACGATAAAAGATTGTTTGTTGTTTTAACGCTCCAATTCACCAAGACTCCTATTTAATTTGCCAACTGGTGAAAGACTCAATTTGTTATCCTTTGACAAAAAACAAAGACCCACTAAATGAGATTACGCCTGGAATTTCAATTATTTATATCATCTCATCTTGTCTACTGTGGAATTGCACGAAACCCGCTCATAAAAATATTTATGATGATCAAAAACAAATCAAGGGAAATGTTTTTGTCTCCAGCACTCACGGATCCGAGCGGCCTCTTTTGGGGTCGGCGGCCGCCAAATCTCGACACTGGGCCACAAAGATGTGGAACTCCTTGAGCTTCTGCACGTAGTTGATGGAAAACTGGATGTTCCCTTGGACGTCCACGTTGCCGAAGTCGCCGCTGTACATGGTCATCACGCTACCGCTAAACTGCCGATCAACACACACACAAGACAATCTCAGTTTGGCATGTTAGAAAAAGCTTTTAGGCAGCATAAGCAGTGAAGGGACAAGCAAGAAGTTAGTTTATGACATTTTTAGGAAAACGAGCTTTTCGTTTGCGTTTAGTGCAATTACACTTCTGCGGCACCAGATGGTGCTGTGGCACTCTGTCAAAGTCTGTGCGGGAGTTCTAAACGTTTTCAATCGCTGTCAATAAGAAATAATATATTAAGGTGAGAAAAGCAGAGGCTTTTGTCATGCAAACATGTGGGAAACATTGCAAGACGTGACAAAGTACTTGATTTGACATGTACTGTAGGTAGCCGAGAATGCTTTTAGAATTATTGTATAGCTGCTATACAACGAAATTGACAGCATCTCATATAAATAATTTAGTTTGTATTCTAAGTGATACATGTTGCAATGTTTATCTGCACAAAAAAAAATCCACTTTGCTATATTTGTTTACAGATGTATTGAGTTTTTCACTTTAATTCTAAGGAGGCGTTATGTCGTTTAGATGCTAGCTAAAATTAAAACAACAACATCTGTCCTTTTTAAATAATTACATAAGAAATAGGAGCGCAAAAAAGAAAAAAAAATAGAAACCAATTTTTTGGGGAGTAAAAAAAATTTGAAATGTTATTTTTAGGCAAGCCCTAAGCAGTTATCAGCAGTGAGTGAGTGACACATACAGACGACACAGAAGCCAAGTCAAATGACGAGTCCTTGGTGTGTATTCCCTGGTGGAAAATGTCCTCGTAAACATCATCCTGCAACATACATGCGGTGCATCATGCGTGGGGAAACATGCGGGGGATGTGCAGGACATGCCGGACATTGAGACAGTTTTTTTTTTTTTTTTTACCTCCCTTTGCGAGAAGGAAGGGACAGATTTGCTCATCTTTTTTAGGTGTTCCTGGTCCGAGAACAAGCGTGAAGAAGGGGGCGACATGAGACCTATGATAAAAGGACAGGAAATTCAGATGGACGCATTTACACCTATCGTGGTTTGAGATTATTACCCTGGCTGGTTCGCCTCATGTCAGTCTTTGGCTCTTGTCCTTTCTCTTGTCCTATTACAGATGATTAAGTCATGCAAGCGTAATTAAAGGGATACTAAATCTATTTTGCCATTTTCAGCAGTAAAAAAATATTTAGATATAATCCCATTCACTGCCATTGAAGGCTATAAACATTGAAGAGCTAATGTCACTGTCCTAGCAGTGACTAATTATTTTACCTGTCAATATACAGTATGTACCTGGCATATATCAAGGCATAAAAATGCATTACTTGCAGCAAATCTCAAATAGGAGTACTAGTACCCCCAAGTTAACCTGTGATTTTTTTGTTGTTTTTACCTGAGCGTTCATTACATGTGATGGCATTTTAAATTGGCACGTAGTGGTAAAAAAAAAATGTTGTTAAAAGTATTATTCGTACCTGAAAACTAATTTAGTTATGCAATTAACATGAACTTTTTAACTTTTGAAAATGATTGAATAAGTTTGGAATGCTATTGAAAAAAAAATAAATAAGGAAACGTGAGTGGGATGTTGGTGCTCACTTGGTGACCCTGCCAGGTCCTCCAAACTTTTAGCTAGCCCTTTAGGCCGGGCTTCTGCTCGCCGCAGTGCCTTCCTCACCGGATTGTCCTCATCATCACCATTTTTGCCTGAAAATAGTAAAAAAATAAAAACAGGGGGCTAAATTTATTACGAGAAGTTGTCATAGTAGCTTGAGTAGCTTAGTTCACTGCTAGCGTTTCGGTTTGGAGCACAACAAACAATACACAAACCATTAGGGTCTTACGATAATGCATAGACGTTTTGGTAAAATATAGTGAAAATAAAATTTGTTTCCATAATTTAAGGTCATGATTAGAGGAGTGCAGCCCAAGGATGATTAATGGCCCTGCCCATCTGTTGATCATCCTCCACAAAAGAAGACAAAAATAAAATGCTGCGTCACAGCGCGGATGTATTCCACTTACGTTGATCGTACTCTGTGTTATATAAAGCAATGAAAAATGTGCTTGCATTGTAAAAACAATAGAATGAAAGAAAGAAAATGTTAGCAGTAGTGGTGTGCTTGGAGATCATTCCCAGCCCACAAGCCAAACATCAGTCGAAGACTGCGCGTGTTGACACGAGACTAACCTTAGCAAACAAAGATAACACAGACGCGGATACAGTAAGATGTCCTGTTTGGTGAACAAATGTTTCAGCATTTTTGCGCAAACTTCATCTCTATATTACGTCTTTGTTTTGCCAATGGTCCGTAGCTTTTGATTTTCTGTTTCCATGATTTGAACATTTTTGCATGAACTTGAATGGAAATAGCATTAAGCTAATGCAGAGCACTTTTTCTATTGATAAGTGCTGTGTGTTGTCAATATTGTCAACGTTGTTGAAGAAGTTTTCAAATGGGGCAATGAAGGCATCTTAAGGGGTTAATGAGATTTTAACAGGGTTTCTGCAGGTATCAGTAAATCGAATTTAATGTTGTGTCGTGACGGAAAACTATTTTTTTTTCTTTCAAATTAAGAGCAAATTAACTGACACATGAAGCAACTATAGATAAACGATGTTACGGTTAATTTTTCAAAAATATTTTATGCCTTTATTTTGTTACATTTTACACAGCTGCACATTGTCATTTGTGATGCCATTTTCCATCAAACGAGCAAAAAATAAAACAGATGTTACACGTGCTATCTTCTGGAATTGCTGAATAAAACATGTCTAGAGATACCACTATAAATGTTGCGCCAAAGTTTAACAAATCATGAACAGATGGCAACCAAAAACGCTTTGAGAAAGAGAACAGGAATAAAAGTTACGATTATTTTATTTCACAGAAAGCGTGAAAACGCGAGTGTTCCATCAGAGACGAATCTATTTGGTGTCAAATTGCTCATCTTAGGGTGCTACAGTATATGTTGACTTTCTTGGGACGCATACTCATGGGTAATTTCGAGGGAAAAAAAAAAATCATTAAAGAAATAGGACTGATAAGTTTGAATTGAAAGTGGATGGCAGGACAGTACTCACAGTTAAAAATGTTCCTCGATATGGCCCAAGATTCGGATGTGCTTCTTACAGGTGACTCAGGTTCTGCCATTGTGCTGTTGTTGTTTAACCATGTGCGACGCGGACTCATTTTGGTGCTCTTCTTGAAGCTTCGCTCCTCTGAGCCTGTAGGAGTGCTGGTTCTCACAGGTCCGCCGAATCCCACTGAAGCTTCCGCCTCGTGGGGAAGAGTACCCGGCTCGTCGGTCATCCCCAAGTAGTGGCTGTAATCTCGGGGCACAAAGGCCCTCGCCAGAGGGGTCTCGGTTCCATCCGGGGTTCGTCTGATGCTCTGAGCGCGATCGCCGCTTTGCTTTCTGCTTTGGGAGTGGACGGGGCTGACTTGGATCTTAAGCGTCGGTTCTTCGGGATCCGAGAGAGCCAACATACTGGTGGCTCGACGCAACGACCTACCGCGACTGCTGGAATGGCTGAAACTGTCATTTCTTCTCCTGGGAGAGCAAATTTCCTTAGTTGGAGTTGGCGGTGGTGGTTTTGAGTCTTTCAAAATCTTTTTGGGTACTTTTGGTAAAGCTTGCTCTGGCAGGTTCTTGTTATCAGCTGCAACGTGGGACGTTTCGAAGGAAGCCGAGCAACGTGGCTCAGGCTCGGAATGGCCCAACTCTTCAGGTGATTGCGGTGTATTGACTTGTCTTTTGGGGCTTTTGGTCTTTGAGTCCGTGGTGGCTTCGTCCCAGAATTCCAGCAGACTGCTAAACTGTGCCCGGCTCCCGCCAAGTGCGGGCGACATTTGATCTAATCTCTGATTTAGAGGCAGGCGGTTTCGATCGGAGACTCCTCCATCGCTGCCTGAGTCGTTACCAACAGCCCGCAAGTCAATTTCTGATTTAGTGAACCTCTTGTTCAGACTTGGACCCCGCATTCCTTTGGGTTTACCGCCATGAAATGAGGGCTTACTCGCCTCCTGCTCCCAGAAAGATTTGAGCTGCTTGATTTTCTCAGCCGTGCTTCCTCGCTGATGGTTTTGTCTTTGGGGGGACTGAGGACTACCTGTGTCTTTAGCTTTGGGTGACTGCGCACGGAATTGGCTGGAACTCCCAGGTGTTTTGCAGATGTTCTCAACATCGTTGTCACAAGTCTTAAGGTCTGCAGACTGATGCCTTTGGGATAAATGGATCTTCTCCAACTCTGGACTTGGGCGATTTTTGTCTGGTTCACCATGGGAGAGACCTTTAGACTTCGGACTAGACTGCAGAATTGATTTTGGCGCTAGGTGCTCAACAAATAAAAGCTCAACGTCGGAACCCTTTCTCTCAGCTACTTTGGGATGAGCAGTCACACTATCAGGGTATGTATGGTTCTCTAAATCTTGATCATGTTTCAATCCCACATTCTGATTTCCATTGACAACATTTGCAACGTAGGTTATCTTATCATTGACAACGCCAGAATGAATTATTTCATTTGTCTTCGCGTTTTCTTCAGGCAGGATGGATCTTTGGGGGTATTTGGTGTTGTTCATTTCGATGACGTTGTTAATGTCACTGTCATTCTTTTTCGCTTCCCTCATCACCTTATCGGTCGTTCCTTTTTGTTGACCTGTCATCACCTCAACTGGTTCCTTCTTCTGAAAACTTGAGACATCTTTCTTTAAGATCTCCTCATTTCTCAACACATTGGCGGCATAGTGTCTGCCAGGGTTCCTTGAGACCTCAGGTCCATTTCTTTTGTTCATCCAATCGCTGCTGTCAGTGCTGCGGCTGAACCAGTCGAGCACTTTCGTGATGGAATCCTCGTCGTTGCCGTTGGGACTGGGGGTCTGGGTGGTCAAGTTGAGTGAGCGTTTCTGTTGGGATCTCTTCTGGGTTTTCTGATCGGAGGATTCAATAAAGTTGATGTCATAGGATACTGGAGGCTCTAAAGAAAATTACCATAGAGAAGAATATAAGCTACAGTACGATAACGTCATTTTAAGAGATAACTTATTAGTCAAGACTTACCTGCAGTTCTTTGCCACTCTGGCTCCTTCACTGATGACATCATGCTCCCGCCAATTGCTGGATCATAATCCAGGTTTTGCCCTATGGTCAGATGTTCTCCCGGGATGGAATTGTTTTCAGTCATCTGTGCTGCATCTCTGTCAAGTAATACGTCACTTCTGGCAGATGTGACGAATGAAGGAATACAATTATTTATTAGGGCTTAATGCACTATGGTGTTTGACAATCGAAATGTAGCATGGTAAAATTTATGCAACTCCACAAAGGTGGAAAAACAGCAGCAAATGTTAGTCAGTTTTTAGTGACCGTTGACACATTTTACACTGTATGTGGAAATGGGGCCAACATTTAAATAGTGTTTATGTGTTTGTAATAATAGGAGTGAGCTTTGAAAGGAACATACCTGCACATTATGTCAGTCTGGAGTGGCTGCTCACCCACCAAGTGTGAAATTACACAACCAAGTAAATCTTTTAAGCTGCCTATTTATGAAAATGTGCCTATGTGAGGGCCATTCAGAACTTTTCTGGATTTCTCTCCATGGGACTTGGCAACAGGCAACAGTCAGATTACACAGGAGCACTATCAATTGTAAGTCAAGAAGTAAGCAGAGCTGCAGGGCTATCAGAGATGATCATTTCCGAAAAGCGTTATCAGTGTTTCGCTTCAGATAAGAAGCACATTCTCAAATAGGGCTGAAACGAGTAACAGGTAACAAAAATACTTGAAGCATGTTTTTTTTTTTTGTTCTGCATTGGGCTTGAAAATTCTGCAGGATATCCAAATACCATTCACCGAATTCCACTCACCCGTCATTTGTCACTGAAGATGGTTTTCTTCCCTCCAAATTGGAAGGAGATAAAAGTTGAGAACCATCACACAGGAGCTTCTGATCAATCTCTGGAGAAGTAGAAGCTGGGGCCGACACCACGACTTCACCCTTGGATTGGTTGGGGCTTCCGCCGGACGTGTCTTCAAGACTTCGTCTCGGTGCGGGAGCCAACCCGGCCGAGACCGCCTGAAGGTCCGGGGCCGCGCCGCCGCTGTCAAACAGGCTGAGGTTCCGCCTTGAGATGAATGTCCTCTTTTTAGGGATGGGCTTGGAACCTGCTGAGGAGCTTTCGGACGTCATGGAGGTCCCTGAAGTCCCTGAAGTCTGACTGCTCCCCCCTGGTTGCCGATACTTCACGGGGGAGGTGGGCTCTAAGGAAGTTCAGATCATATTTATAAACTTTGCGGTCAGCTTGATATACATGAAGAATTTTGCTCACCTGTCTCAGAAACCTCTTCAGCTGGCTCCACAACAATGAGGGAAGCTCGATTAAAGGGGTTTTGTCTTATCTGAAAGGAAGACAAAAAAATAAATAAAAAAAACCATACTGACACAAGAATTTTAAAAAGATTTTTCAAAATAAAGTTGCTTACCAATCTTGGAGAATGGACTGCTGACACCAGATCTTCTTTCTTTGCAAAACTACAGACCGGAGGAAAAACAACAACAAAGAAATCAACAATTTTAATAATAATCAATTGTGAAATTAAAATAGAAAGAAATCTAGCTCAAAATATCCATCAGCGAGCTGTGCTGTACCTCTATCGCATTGTTACATAACAGTGGAAATTAATTTACATAACCACCAGGAATTCTCCACCAAGGCGAGGTGAAGTTCCAGAGTCACTTTCAAGCAATGGATTGAGAGGGGAAAAAATGCAGTCTCCAAGTTTTGAGGGATTGAGTGTTATAATACAAAAAGCAGTAAAAACAGTGAACTCCAAAGCGAATCCTGTCAAACGCACCGTTGTTAGAACAGAAGAAAAAAAAAAAAAGCAAAGTCAAATATTGACTGTGCTAAGAAACCACATTTGTCAAAGCTTTTAACTTAAGAAGGCAACTTCCCATCAAACACATTCCACAATGAGCCAACAACCTTTATCCAATTTAGACAATTTTACCAAAACTAAAACATCTCATTCCCTTTCATGGAATTCCAATTGTCAAAAATAGGACGCAAACACTTCTGCTTGCGAGTGCGCGGGGAGCTTGATCGAGTTAAACACTTTGCTCAGCATGCACGCCACAAGGGAACCATTGCAACTCATGTAGTCGCAGCGGCCAAGCGGCCTCGTAAAAAGTCACACAGTCTCCGTTTGGCACTGCCTTTGTTTACACGTGGCGAGTCACAAGACATTCACACACAGGTAGTGTGGGAGAAGCTTCAAGCAGAGCAAATATTCTTGAAAAAAAAGCATTATTTGAGACTATGGTCCTTTATGTTTTTTCCATGTAATGCAGAGCAATGCCAGTTTAGAAACAAACATTTACCTAAGCTGCTCATGATATTTACAAGGGAGCTTTAGGTCCACATTGAAAAAACACCCTAAAGTTGGAATGTTGAAAGTCGCAAAGGTATGAAAGCAAAAGTAGCCATGTTAAAAAAATTATAGTATGTTACATGACCATAATGTAAGTCCAATATAATAGGGGAAAACTGGGGGGGGATGGGGCTAGAATATATTTTGTTCTAGAAATAAGTAGTGTGTTGAAAAAGAGTGATAATAGTTGTTAAAAGGTAAGTCATGTTGTTCCCGAAATAACGTTATATTCCAGGGGTGGTCAAATCCGGTCCTCGAGAGCCACAATCCGGCCTGTTTTCAATGTTTCCCTTCAACAAACACACCTGATTCAAATGATTAGCTCATCAGCATGCTTTGCAAAATCCTTATAACAAGCTTGATTTGCAGGTGTGTTGGTTGAGGGGAAACGTCAAAATCAGGCTGGATTGTGGCTTTCCAGGACCGTACTTGGCCACCCCATTTTCTTTTGACAAATTATAATACTATTACGGGAAGAAAATATTGGAAATTTTAGAAATCTAGAAAAAAGTTGCACTTTTTTGAATTGTCATCAAGTTAGGTTTTTTTTCAGTGAAAGATGTCAGTACAAAAAAGTATAAATGATAATCTATAGAAGTGATTTTTAAATGGGAGTACAAATACCTCCAGGGGTTTGTGAAGGCATTGAAGGAGTACATAAGCTTTTAAGACCGTTTTTGCAGGTATCAGCAAATCTAGTTTAATGTTTTTAATGTTATAACAGTACAACTTGCTTTTCAAACAAAGAGCAAATTAATTGGAACATAAATCCACTTATTGCTAAATTATGTTATAGTGACTCCTTTTTAAAACATATTCCTTTATTTTGTGATGCAAATTTTCCGGCAGACCATCCATAAATAAAACAGATTATTTATCACAAAAAAAAAAAAAATATCACAGGTGTTTCATGTAAGGTCAAAGAAGAGGAAATGTACTTGAATTCCTGTGGTGTGTCCAAACATCTGGCAGGTTTTTGTGGCGCCACCACGTCAGATTTTGAAGTGCCGGGCGCGCACGGTCGTTCCAATCGATACGAACCTTCTGCAAAAAGAAGCGAACAAATGAAGCCCCCGTGAGGGATAATTTGCGATTAGAGATTTTGTCTCAAACGGCAAAGACAACCTGAAGATCTCCTCTGCTTCATGGAGGCCAGGATAATTTCGGAGCCGTGGATTTTGTCCATATGTCTGCGAGACTTGGCTTCGTAGAACCACTGGCCCGTCAGGTACTTCAACTTGGAGTCTGATGAGGAACTTTGGCTCAGGATGCTCTCCAGCTTCCTGGCGGGCAAGGAGGAAAAGGTTACTTTAATTTGCTGAATTTATTGGGGACGGAGAGGCAACAAATAAACATGTTTTGGTGGTTACATCATCACATGATAGTTTAATTACATTAGAGCAGATCTGGAAAGCATTTACCAAGACCTTCAGTTTGAAGTAGTACTCTGTGGTTTGATGCTACTTGATTTTTTAGCTTTTTATGAAAAATGTGTTTATGGAATACTATGTCATCGAAATGTGACATACCGATGAATAAATGACACATCCGCTTCGTACTCACCAAGTCCTCAAAAATGAGGGAATGACTCCATGTGATTTCTTTTCAGTTGATTTTGAGCTTGTTGACTGCCACTGATGTGTATGCTTGTGTATATTCTGTTTATTTATTTCTAGTTTTTATAACCAGGATGGGTGAAGGAGCGTTTGGCGCTACACCGCTGTAAATGTCAAACTTGCATTTTGTACCACCTAATTAAATGCTACGGCTGATTATAAAACAACGGAGAAAGGGAGAATCAAACTATTTTTTCATTTTGTGGATTTGTTTAAATGTGATCATGAAACACAGTATCTTGTGGGTCTTGAAAATGTCAAAATGTTCGAAAATAGCTGGCAATGAATGAGCTCGTTAGCTTTTTGAGGATTTTTTTTGTTTTATAGTCATAATCTTATCATACACTGATGCATTTAGGATGTAATTACAGATCTTGAAAGCCCTCAAACACCACACATCTGACTAACCCTGTGTTTTGCCGCAAAGCACTTTTCTAACCTTGTTACTGCTTAACATTTTATGGAGTCGGATGAGATAAAGAAAATGTCATTTTAGTTTTGGCATTACACAACTAAATTACAGATATTTGAAAGCCCCTATCAAAACCTTTAATATGAGTAAAGATGTGGTGATTTGCTGCCAAAATATTTTTTTTAGATTAGGTTAACATTTTTTGAATCGTAATTTAAATTGCTCCACAATGCCACTCTGTGAGTGACTTCTTGTGGCACAAGATTTCAAATAAATTATGTTTTTGGTCATTATGTCATCAGATGTGGATATAATCAAAATATGCATAACATATCTATTCAGCGCTCACCAAGACCTTTCATTTGACATATGACTTGATATGGTTTACTGCATATTTATTTTTTTAATTTGTTACTGGTAAATTTCGGAAATTGTTTCTTACGGAAATTTAGTCGTCTAGATAAGTAGCTAGGATGCTCCAGACATGGCTTAAAGAGTTCCATTATCATACGTTAATCCTCTTCGCTCCGAGTCAAACGTGCACAGGGGTGGTACGTCGTCGCAGAAACTCGACGCTAATCTTGGAACGTGTCAAAATACGATACCGCTTTCCCTGCGAGCGACAAACCCGATGTGCCACCAGAAATTGTGATGATTCAATAAGAACCAGCACATGATGGGGCTGGGGAAAGCGGCAAACATCTCCATCAAGTGAAAATCGAATCAACAAAAGACATGTGTCATGTGATGAAAAGGCAGGGTATTATTATGGGATGTTGTTGTAATCCTCTTATACGCTCGCAAGCACACACTGAGAGAACATTCTGGCCAGCCGCCCCCACATTAAACCCTGATGAAGAGCATATTGTCTGATCGCATTCTTCATGCTGCTCGTCTCATGAGGCTTTTAAATCGGTGCTTGATGAACTTTGAACCCCATTCGGAATGAAAAACACTCTGAGGCCACAATTTGAGGCACACCTGCAGATCTTCGGTGCTGTATAAAAACGACCTTTTTGTCAACAGTCGTTTTGAAGTCACTGTAGTGATATCACTATGACATTTCATTTCAATTAGCATCAAAAGATGAACTCGTTTTCTTTGCCTTTTTTATTTTGTAATCCTATTCTCCAAAACAGTTGAAAACTAGTCTTTGTATTTAATTTCAAAAAGCAAAACGACTTGTGTCGGTTTAAGATTCAGCAGATTGACCTAAAAGGACCTTAAAGCTAACCTTTGACCTAAATCTTTTGTCAGCTTAAACACTACTATTATGCTTAAAATGTTCCTTACAGTAATGTGGTCTTCTTGTCAAAACACAGTACTGTGATTAATAGCGCGCTTATGGAATATGAATAATGCAGCAAAATCCATTTGTTTTTGCCACTTATTGTCAAATGAAAAAGACAGTCACTGATTCTCAGGGCTCAAGCAATGACCAATCACGGCTCAGCTTGCAAGCATCACATGCTTAACTTAGAAAACAGGTGAGTTGTTCAACACAGACTGTACATATCTGCACGTCTAGAAAAAATAGCGGAACCAACATATGACACTGACACACTTGGATTGTTAAAATACTGCCCGAACACAACAGTAACACACCTGATTGTGTTTACAAGTAAGAAGCGCCCCCTGTGTTGAGTAAAATAGCAATTCATAACAAAAATCAAGACTTTGATAACATCTTTTTCTGTCTCCGTTTGTTTACTGGGAGATTGCTCCCTGATGGCTTAAAAAAAAAAAAAAACTGCAGATAAGCCACAACGGCCTGAAAAGTGCAGCAATCAAAGCGTGAGAAAAACGTAGCGGTTATACATAGTCCAAAATGTATGGCAATCGACTTGGGGGGAAAAAAAACCTACTTTTAGTAAAGATTCAGTCAAAATATATTGCACATACATTAACCTTCAATTGTACTACTCTGAACATTTGTCAGCAGAAAGCAGGTGTACCTAATATTGTGGCTAGTACAAGGCTGTTTTGCCCCCTCCCCCTTCACTGTGATTGGCCACCTTAGCTAATAGTTGGCATTCTTGAGTGTGTAAGACTGTGAGCCCCCACGACCACGTGCCCTTTAACGGATTTCTTCATGTCACATTCCCAGCCGCCAATTTGTTACAGCGTTAGTCTATTTCTCGCGAGCCGTGAAAATTTCAGCGGAGGGCTCGGAAAACCCTCAACTGCTTTTACTGTAGTACGACAACAATAAACCTGATCCTCTGCTCCTCGGCCTGCTTGAGTTGGGCGTCCCTCCTCAGCACGCTCATGATGACGCCGCGCTCCTCCTCCGTCAAGAAGCTCAGGTCGATCATCCTTCCGCGTCGTCGTCCTCTCCCTCCGACGGTGGGGGACAGATTGGGAAACACCTGGGGAGGGATCAAGGGCAGAGGATTTGCCTTTTGTCATTTAAAAAACAAAACATAATTTATGTCAACTTACCTGCCTTTGAGCCTGTTATTTTTTGGTCATTGTGTTATGAGAATTCGTGGATAGATCCAATATTTATCTTGTAATCCCTC
This sequence comes from Hippichthys cyanospilos, assembly GCF_059441005.1. NCBI lineage: Eukaryota > Metazoa > Chordata > Actinopteri > Syngnathiformes > Syngnathidae > Hippichthys > Hippichthys cyanospilos. The sequence goes on from NC_142379.1 coordinate 4,417,082, forward strand.
AGCAAGACCTTTAATTTGAGATATGACTCGATGCAGTTGCCTGCTAAACGAGCTAAAAAAAAAAAAGTCTACACACCCCTGTTTAAATGACATTTACATGTAGAAAAATGAAAAAACAAAGATAAATCTGTACAAAATGTTGTCCACCATAAAGTTGGGGAGGTAGGAAGAACCAGACCACGCAGTTGCATAAGTGTGCACACCCTTTAGCTCATGATGTGGCTTTTATAATGAACCAATCACATTTTAACGTGTTAAATGGGAGTCCATTTTTAAAAGCATCTGAATGGCCTCAAATGATGTTCAGATGTTGAAATATTTTTTTCCTGTAAGGCAACATGCATGATGTATGAAGAGTATAGTACATTTGGATCCAAGGGCTGGAAATTGTTCTATTTTAGGGCTTTGAAACGAAAAACGTGTGAAATGGAAACTGACTTATTTCCATGTTGCTTATAATAGCTAAAAAAAACTCATTTGCAGCAATCACTTAATTTAATTTCTTCACTAAACACGTCAACTCCTTGACATGTGATACTTTCAAATGATTTGATTTTTTTTTCTATTGCTCCGACTAACAATCACGCAATATTTCCTTTAAAACGGGAGCTTTTTTTCCCAACTATTTGAAGCAGCGTGAGATGAAAACAAAGAACAGCTGAGGAGCACGGCAAGATACCAATTCTTGTAGTTGATGAAAAATTAGACTTCGAGGAGCTGCCAGCCACTAACGCAATTGGCTGACTTTTCCTCTGATGATACACAAGCCAGATAAATTCCAAACGCATCCGAATAGCAACCTTTTGACACCAACCTTAAGTGTCGGGTAGAAATCGAATGAAGGAATATTTTTCTAACTTTGAGGAAAAATAGTGGCATTCTTCTCCAAAATTATAGGATCGAGATTTCAGTGTATTTCTACATTTCAACATAAAAGTCATTTCGCTCTGGTGAACCAGTTTGTGTTCTTTTTATTTCATTTATCTAGATGGAGCCTTTTCAAATATTTACTCTAATAAGAATATTTTAATGTCATTTCAGCCAAGAGCTTGTGAGCGTGACAATGATGTGTCAAACGATATACCGTATTGTATGGAACCAGTCCACACTAAAGGATAAAAAAATTGAAGCTATTAAATCTGGAAAATTCACAGCTGTGAACTCAAAAGTAATAAATGGTAATAGTGTCATCATCATAAAAGCGGACTGAGAAACTACTCGCGTAAGGCTGTTCTCTGGGCAAAAAGCCATAAGAACACTTTTTTATACTTCAAAATTACATTAATATGTCTTAATAGTACATTAAATTTTCTACATATAAAGAAAATGTTCAAACATTGGCAAAAAAAAAAGTTTAGTGCGCTTCCCTACATAGAAGTGTGCCGCATCAATGTATTTTTTTTTTATTTTTTTTTTTACTATTTTGGTTAGAAACAGCTGAGTGTACTGTAAATAATGCATATCCTACCTTGGCGCTTTAGTTGGCCTCTTGTATGTGCAAAGAAAACAATAAAGGTGTGCAGCCAATCTGCTGGTCTACCGCTGTTGCTTAGATGAACTCAAAAAAAAAAAGTCTTCAGTGTGCAGCTGAGAGGGGCAGAACCCACTCGACATGGGTTGGACCACGTTGAACGTGTGCAGCCAGAACGCCTCCTCACACAAACACAAGTGTGGGATACAGTTGGTGACGTCACTAGAAACAGCTCAGGAAAAAGTTGAGATCAAATAGTTGTAATAGCAGAACGCCGCCTGAAGGTGTCGTCAGTGTTTACCAAAAGGGTGTGCAAACAACCCAGACCAGCTCTGCATCTTTCACTGTTTGTCTTTCTTGAAACATTAAAAGAGTATGGTGAGAAATACACATTAAAAAACTAAAAGATTGAAACCGAAAAATGACTGTGCTGGACACTAAAATGTTGGGTTTGGGGGGCACTGAATGAAAAAAAAAATAGAAAAAAACTGACAGTAATTTGCATTTATTTCCTAATGTTTTTAAATTGTTCAAAAATAAATACAAATTATTTGATCAAATTAACCTTAAAAGCAAACTATACTAGATTATTAGCGAGACAGTGGGTTTAGAGGAAATTACAAATTCGGTGTTGGAAGAGTATAAAAATTAGTTGATTTGGTACAATAAAAAGAATATAAAAACAGGTTTCGAATTTTTAGGTGATTTGTTTTGGTTGGGGAAAAGTACAGACACAAAGACAGTTTTTATATGAATATAAGATTTTTAACAATTGCAAAAACTCAAATTTTGTAGTTTTGGAAAGTGATTGTGTTTGGTTTTTTTTTGCAGTCACTTTTTGTACTAATAATTGATCATGAAGGAAAACTAGAAACAAAAAAAGTCATGACCAAAAATTTTTAAAAACAACCGAAAAGGTAATCCATATAAGGTCATGAAAGAAAAAAACCCCAGAAGCGATTGAATGTCTATATATAACAAGTGGCTTTTTCAGATCTGCTAAAGCAGGTTCAGAACCAAATCCTGACTTTTCAAAGCTCATTCCAAAATATATAAAAGCCATGAGAAGCACAAGTGCGGTAAACAGTGCCAAATCTATTGGCATGGACTCACCAGTGAAATTAATGAAAGGGATTAAAAGTATTTCCAAAGGATTGCCACCAGGCTGTTGAATGATACAATGTCGCGTTTTGCAGTGAGTTTGTGGTCCGGACAAACATTTGCTCATCATTAGCTTGTTTTTGTGGAAGAGAAAGAGAAGAAAAAAAAAAAACAGAGCGGGAAAAAGGAACCTTTGTTGTTTTTGTGGAAGCTGCTCTTTATTTGAAAAAGAAGAAACAAAATTTGAGTTGTCGCCTGCTACAGGTTCTAATGACAGAAGAGATCATCCTGAATCAAGACTTAATAGGTAGAGTCAAATTGGATTTGAATCGTGTTCATATTTCATACATCTTTCTCTTTTTGCAATCAAAGAACAGTGACTTTTCTTTTGTCTTAGATATTCTATTTACACTGAGCGCCGATCAACAGTGCTCGTCCCTCCTCCTCCTCCTCCTCTGCCGCCCGCCCGCCGCCCGTCATCAAGCCTTCATCTTAAATCTCCTGTACGATTCATGTACATCAAACATGCCAACGGAGCACATTTGACAAGCGGGGCGACGGGCGGGTGGCTGCTTGGAAAGATGTTTGCGACATGAAGACAACTCTTCACATTCAGAGTAAAGGCAGCCTGAGCCGATGGCGTGCCAAGCTATTAAAGCAAAATGGAGCCCGCCGTCGGGATGGTGCGTGAAGTGTTACTCAAGTTACAAACAAAAAAAAACAAAAAAAACCAAAACCCTTTATAGGCACAGAATGCACTATGTACGGTTTAATGCAGGGGTAGGCCACCCTTTCCCTAACAAGTCCTCCAAGGGTCGTATTAAATTTATGAAAAATATGATCAAGTCCCCCCCCATCATTATATATTATGAGCATGTTTTAAAGATCGCGTAGTGGGCCGCTTTGGTTTCCCACCCGCTTCAGCGGAAACCTCTGCGCTCTCAGCGCAGTGGCGGCTGTGATTTTTTTTTTCATTTTATTTTCATCTAGCAATAGTAAATAAAAAAAAAAAATAACAAAGTCAATATTTAGTGCTCTGTCATTCGGCTTAATAGGTGTCATTTATATCACAGCTATTTGTCATTCTACCGCTTGATGATAGTTTGAATGCTCAAGCACTCCCACGCGTGTTCAATGCTCATTATTATGCGACGCCGATTTTACAATAAACCCCCGCTCGAGCTCCTTCGACCGATAATCATAAATAAATACAAACGACACACAGGGAATGTCTACTGTAAACACGGTAAAAAAGACTCAAACTAAACGGGTGTAAACGTCGTTAGCATCACTACGCCGTGACGGTTGGTGGACTCGGTTGCTCGGACAAAAAGGGAAGGTCGCCATCGCCCTAAAACCGCTCCCCCCTCCCTGTTTGCTCAACACGCGACCGCAGTTTAATTTTTTTTTTCTTTTCTGGTGTCTTTCTTTTTTTTTTAACCAAATACATAACATCAAAGTTTCTCAGCAGCCAGAACTTTACCTTTACAGATGACACTGTAAAATGGAGAGGGGAATCCTCGTTGTTACCATGGTTACTGAAAGCTGTCGCAGCTCTCGGTATTTTCAGGGAGGTGGCGTGTGTTTCTGTGTGTGAGAGTGTGTTGTGGCTGTGTAAGCGGGGATAAGGGGTGGGGGTGCGTGAATGTCTCTCCGGTGTCCTGGACGAGGACAAAGCTTTTTGCTGCTAAGTGCTTCATCTTTCCAAGAGAGACGAGCTCTTCAAAGTTACATGAACTGCGTCTGCAAGGGAGAAATACAAAAATGAGAAGAACGCAAGCATTGCATCAGTTCAGAGCTACTGTTGGATAAGCCCCGCCACACTAGACTTTGCAGCATACATTCATTTAGCTACCAGTTTAGAAGAGCGCCAAAATGAGCAAAAATGTTTAAGCCTTGTAAATGCTTGGGTGTCTACTCACTAGGGATAGACCAAAAAAAGATAGACCCAAAATAACAAAAAAAAAAACAAACCTTAATAGAGGTTTCATATTTACTTCCCATATTTTCATTTAAGCTATATGTCCAAACAGTGTTTTTTTTTTTAAATTGTTTACTGAAGGGGTTTGCTATTCTTTTTTTTTCCTCTCTCGAGGTTTTGACAAAAGGTCTGATGTCCAAAAAGATTAGTGTGTCCTCAGTGGACATTTTTCACATCTTTGCATCATTTCCAGCCAAAAGATAAGAAACAGGCACATTATTTGTTAAAAACGTCCGTGTCATTGCAGGCTGGATCAAACCTTTTGTTAAATTCGTGGATTAAAGACGATCACCTCAACTTTTCCACTAGGTGGAGCTATGCTACATTTATGTTTTCATCCACTTGTGTAGTGGAACTCGAGAGAAAGTAGTGGCTGTCTACAATCATGCATCTATGGAATTGTCACTATGCATAAACCACTAAATGGGATCTTCATTACAGCAGGCTCATTTTATTGTCAATTTAATCTGTGCCTCATTACCTTGGACTTTCATCATCTTTAATATATACGTTTATATATCCAAGCATCGTAACTGAGAGCACATTTTCATTCAAAAAAGTCAATCTGGCAGCAGACAACAAAAAAGTCAGCTAGGACAGTTTCTAGGATTAAATGAATAAAATGGTATGTTTGCAGATTATCAGCCCCTGGTTGTGTGCATCAAATATATACTTATTTGAACAGACTGTTGGAACTGTCAGAATTTGAGGGTTGCCTAAATAAAATTTAATTGTGCAAGTGTACATCTATCAACTAAGAGTGAAAACATTTCACGGGCGGGGCATAGAGAACAGTCAACTGGTTGAATTCCATTAAAAAAAAAAAAAACAGTTTAGAGCATTATGTGATGAGTGGCAGGATAAAATGGCAGCATGAGCCTCATTAAAGTCAAGACAGTGAGTCAAGCAAAGCAAAATTGATATCAAGCCAAGAAAAAAAGAGCATGTAGCATCTGTATCCAATGAAGACAAAAGCATGAAGAAGGTGGCATGAGAGAAGACGAGCAGCCACGCACGGTTGCCAGCAGAAGGGGCATGCTGTACCTAAAGAGACGCTCTACAAGAAATCCTTGAGAGAGAGGTGTGCAAACGGGTCCTGTCCGGGAGCTCGGAGAGGACTCTGGCTGGAAGGACTAGAGGCTGCCGAGGGCTATTCACAGGAAAACACAAACACACACACACACAGGAGGTAGGAGGGCCAGAGGAGAGGTCAGAGAACCAGCGCAGAGACGAGGGAAGAGGGGGGATGAGATTAGTTCGGACAAGCGACAATGGCGAATCAAATGTTTTGGGTAAATGGAGGAGAGGAATAAAAACAAAAATAACGAGCGAGGAGATGATGAGCAGTTGGAGATGCGAGCCGGGGCTCGTTCGAACCGCCATCATCTGTGTTAGCGCTAACTTGGGAACATGACACAGGGTGACGATTACACACACATACACACACACACTGACACCTGCTTAAAGTGGTGCACCCACCTGAGTGCTGGACACGGAGCCAAAAGGGTTGGGCGGCCTCATCACGGGCTGCCCATACATCATGGCGGGTGGATTCATCATGCCCATGGAGCCCATTTGTGGAGGCTGCAATGAAGGATTTTGTCAGACATGGCGATCAAACTATGCAAGTTCTTCTACAAAAGCCACCGTGGTCTGCAGGACTTCAGAGCACTCACCATGCCATAGCCCATCATGCCTGTGGGTGTGGTGGCGGGGAAGGCCATGATGGAAGGTGGCTACACAGAGAAAAAGTTGTTCAAGACAACAAGTGGAACATGGCGGAAGATACTGTCCTTAACCAATAACATTTACAATTACATTCCATATATATTGTGGATTTTTTTTTTCCAATTATAAAGAAGAAAAAAAAATTCTCAATGTTTTATGCAGCGTCACTCATCTAATCATGACATTCTGCTTCATATTGTGTTAGCACAAGGGGGTGTCTTTTGCTGTTGACTAAAATGACATCACAATTTCTCAGGGCCCGGGTAGTGACCAATCACGGCTCATCTGAGTCATCTGAGTCGGGTCATGTGACGATGAGCTGGGATATAGTCGTTACCTGAGTCCTGAGCAAATGTGGTGATGTCATTTTCAGGGAACAGCAAGAGGCGAAATGGCTGCACCGTGACGAATAAGGACAGGTCTGTTTTGCGACTTGATTCAGCTTCCACAAATGATGTATTAGAATGTAATATGTAAAATATATCAGAATGACATGTTGAGATAAGTGGGGATGTGGCAATAATTGTAGGGAACATTTGACTTGAGTTCCCCTTTAAAAAAAGAAAGTCAGGTCAGAAATGTTATATACTGTACTATGCACCCTCGCTAAACACATCATTCTGATGATTATTATTTCTGTGTAATATAATTAAGGCAGAAAAAACCCTAGTTTTTTTGTTTGTTTTTTACTGTATCAAGATCTCTTCTTAATCAAAATGAAATGTAAATCACCATGGAGACAGGGTTCCAGGTCGTCGTCGGCGCTGCCTTGGGTTGCCAGTTGGTGCCACCAGTCATCCTCTTCTCACCAGGTTGACTCCAGTGGATGTCACTGTGGATTAAGGCAGCTTGAATTAAGTGCTTCTGAGGTGCTGCTGCCAAGAGGGCGCATAACCGGGAGCCACTTACTTCTTCATAGTTCCGTTTCCGATACCGAGGTCTGAGAAAAACATGGACCAGACATGCAACATTTATGCCATTACGAAGCAAATAACCAACATTCAAAGATGCATACGTACTTCCAACAAGGTTGGCAAGGGAGGAATCAAGGTCATCTGACACCAGCTTCTCTGGCTGCTGATTGGACGACAGGTTGGAGCCCGCAAGAGTGGGTTTCAGAATCCCTCCGGTGATATCTGAAAGGCAAAGTTTTTTTGTTGTTTATTTTTAATTTAAAAATGAAGCTTGACTCTGCAATTGTTTTGCAGACAATTTCACAGGGTGTATGTACATCAATGTAAAAAGGGTTGACAACCACTTCTAAAAACAAATACAGCAAAACGGTTGGCAAAATGCAATCCTCACCATCAGCATTAAGGCTGTTGTTGCCTGTAGCTTTGGCTCCAAATACAGACTCAAAGTCCACTTGAAGACCTCCTGCAGGTGGCTGAGGAGGAGGCTGAGGCGTGGAGTATCCTTTAAGAAGATAAAAAGACGACAGCTGCAGTTAGGACAAGCGACGCCTCTCAAACATGGCTCGATTCTACAAGCATGGGGAGTCGTCAGCTAGCAGTGGCGCGGGATTCACCCATCTATGCAGACAGAGAGAGCCTTCAATACCTCTGAATAGACCTGCTACAGTAGAGGGCTCTGTGGGGAAGGGAGCCTGGTGTGGGAGGTGCTGGGCAATGGACACTGGGCCACAGAAGGAGTCTGACACGCCACAGGAAGCATTAAGAAGTAGGAGAGGAAGAGCCAGAGCAAAAAAAAAAAAAAAAAAAGTCGTTTCAGGACCAAGACAAACAAGCAGGCAGGAGAAAAAAAAAAAAAAAAGAGGCAGCGAACATGTTAAGACTTTTTAGTCACAGAAGTTTGAAATATTAAAAGAGAGTTATTATAAATGGCAGGAAGTGACTAAATATTAAAATAAAAGCTGTTGGGGGTATTGTATAGGATCCAATGTTTTCAGGACTAGGAGTCATTGTAGTACCTGAGATGGAGTGTTCTAGCCGCACTGTGAATTTGTTATCGGATGAAACTGAAGAGTTTGAGTCAATAAAGGGATTGTAACAATCTAGGGAATCAAACATAGTGTTGGTAACAGAAATAAATAACTTTAAAGCTCTACAGCAACACGTTACAAAACCATCAAAATAGGAGTTGGGTGGGATCATTTGAAAGCAGGTGGGCATTTGACCTTGAATGACATTTAGATATAAGAGGAGAAACACATTTTCACTGGAAAAGGCAGGATTTTAGCTTCAAAAACGGACAACACTGACAACATTCAGACTACAGCAACATGGAGGACAAGCGAGCTACGTCACGCTTCTACACGGACATGAACGAGGACAATGCAGAAAAACAAAATGAGAGTCATTACCACCAAACATTTCATGAGCAGATGTCCTAGTGGAAAAGCTAACACCGTCTGAAGACACGACAGGTAAGTGAGAGGCATCGACAACGAGTTTTGAGAGGAAAGGGTTAAGGTTTGGCATGGAGTCGTCTCCCGCTTCGGCGGAGGTGAAAGGATCTACAGGCAGGCAGAGAGAGAGAGAGAGAAAGAGACAGAAGAAAATGAAACAGACCAAAAACAAGTGGAGAGGAACTGGTGGACGTCAGAAACGAGAACATGCAGAGCAGGCCGAAAAAAAGACAAAAGGTGTCGCTGGAGAGCTGCGTCGGTGGCGCTCTACCTGCCCACGCCGTCGCCACGGGGAGCCCTGACGAGGCGGACTGCATGGGTGGCTGGAACGTTGACTGAAGATCAAACAGGTCATTCTCCATTTTCACCGCACTAGAAACATCACGGAATATCAATGCAGTAAAAATGAATAAATGAACATTTTCTAAAGTAGTCAGCTTCTCCCTACTGTAATAATAGGTGCATTAATATGGGGTGTAATTGGTTTAACTGAATTGTCCTTTAAAAAGGAAAAACATCTCCATGACATTTTTTTGCTGTTTTTAAACCATAATATGGAGGAAACGTGTTTTAAGGTTAAAAAAAAAAAGAAACTTAGCAACACATTAGCTATGTGTTGCTTTAGTCCAAAACAAAGAAATTTACGATAACTTAATGTCTCTGTTCAGTAAAAAACCATGCAGCTCAATATTTGTGTTTTCTTTATCAAAGAAACAGCAAAAAATACTTTTTTTTTTTTTTTACAGTACAGCTGCCTTGAGTGGTTTTGAGTGTTCAGGGTTTAAATCTCATTTCAAGTCCTCTCGCGTGTTTCCAGGTACCCCGGCTTCCACTTACTGTACATTCCAGTAACATGCATGTTAGGTATACCGAAGACAAAATAGTCTACAATACCCCGTAGCCCGCATCGCAACTGGTCACCTTGAATAAGCTCGATTTAAATAACATCCTAATAAGGACAAGTGTGACAGAAATCGGAGAAAAGGGTGTTAACAAAAGCAACTATTTGCCATTGAATCATCATTTTCTATTTGCAGCTCCAACTGCAATTTAAAGTAAGGTACCCGTTAGAGCAGCTGGGTGTGGAGAACAGATCGATGGCCGGAGCAGTGTTAATAGTTCCCCCTGTGGTTGAAATGGGCGACGTATCCGTGGTGGCAAAGGAGGGCCTCTTGGAGAGCTCCTTGAGTCTTTGTTCCTGCAGGAGGAAGGACGCACGTCAAGATAAAGCAGACAGGCAAAAGAGAACGACTCGAGATAAGGTCAGCTCAATCGAATCACCTTCAGCGCTTTGAGTCGGGCCTGCTCTTCTTCTAGCGCCGCCTGCTTTTCCCGCTCGTCCACTTTAGTGAAAGACATTCCCGTGCTGGCCAGCGATGAGACGGCGTTGGACAGAGTGCTGGCCCTGTGGGATGCATAGACTCACGCTGGGATGAGGGCAACGTGGCATGGCGCGAGCGGGGAAACGAACTGTGACGGGCAAATTAACATACCTGCTGGCTGCCGTGGAGTCTTTCACCTTCTTGCCCTCTAAAGAGGCCAAGTGCTGCTCCAAAGCTTCGAGGAGGCTGCTGGGAGCCTGTCGTGGCCAGAAAACACGCAGTAAGCATTCTGCTCACATACTGCATGACTGAGTGTGTGCGTGTGTGTACGTGGACATAGACACCATGAAGGACAGTGGTGGGCAACCAAGTAGGAACTGAATATAAATTATCTTTTTTATACAGCAGTAGCTCGAAAGTCAAACATCTTAAAGTGTAAACAATTGAGACCTAACCACAATTTGGGGTTAAAAAAAAAAAAGCCCGTTACTTTGTTAAAAAAAAGAAATCTTCAGCACTGAATTCATTCACTGCCATTAATGAATATATTGACAATTGTGTTTTTCCTATGATGATAAGACAGGTGCATGGAAATAACATTGCTAATACACTACCATTTCAGATATCAAATTCAACACGGTATCTTGTGGTTCTTGAAAATGTTGAATTTCAATCGAAGGGTCAACAGTGATGACCATAACCTGTCATGGCATCTCACTAGTAGACCTCATTTCCGCCATGCCAGCATCAAACAATGCAATATGACAATGAAACAAACAAAATTCACTGATAAGTAAGTTCCAACCTACATAGTACCACTGTATATCATTTTAGTTCCTGTGACAACATAGACTTGTGGTTGCCCACCATTGACGGGCCAATGACTGCATTCCAGCCATACACTTCCTCTGCATGAGAGCAACACGTGTACGGGATGATGCACTGTACTGCAGCGTGTTCAACAACCTTTTGGTGGATTGTTGAAACGGGCCACAAAGAAGCACAACGGGGCAGCCATTTTGCAGCAAATGAGCTACCTCACTATGAGGGGGAAAAAAAGTCACCACATAGATTTTTTTTTTTTCTGTCTATCCCTTTGGCTGTTTGACACGACCATGTGGGAGAAGGCGCGGAGGCATGCAAAGAGACAACAGCAGTGAGGCAAGTCACAGACAAAGAAGAAGAGTGAAATGAGAGTACTTACACAGACTGTGAACTAAAGTGGAAAGATAAGGGGAAAATACAGAATATAAAGGTGGTGACAGTCAGGGGAGAAATCCATTTGAGCTGCACAGCAATTAAACCGCCGACAGCACAGCACCTACAGGACAAGTTGTGTGTAACCTTAACTGTGACTAGACTGCAACCTTTGGGTGGACCTGACACCTTTATTTGCTGTAAAGGAAGTGCTGAAGAAGAATATAGAAAGGAAAGCTTAGGGGAAAAAAAGAGAGAGCACTTCCCGTGGAAGCATGCGCTCAAGAGGGAAAGCATGCAAAGTGCAGAAAGGAGCGGGCAAAGCCAATGGCGGCCATCTAACTCATCGGGTGCCAAAATAGTTGGTCAGTTTTAAAAGCGGCACTTCAAGCATTCATGTTTGGCTGTTTCACTTTCATTGTTACTGGAAGCCTAATTAAAAATGAGCACCAGACATTTTTACACCCTTGTTTAGCCTAAAACTTGCAAAATTGAAAAAAGTATGAATAAGTACCTGGGATTGCACATCTGGACTCTTTATTAAAAAAAAAAAAAAAAGTAAAAATATGTGTTTGGGATTGAATGAGCTAAATACACCCTCATTTCCTAATGAGCTCAGTACTAAGGCTGTATTGAGTATGGTGCTTTTATTTAAGCCAATCAAAGAAGGGTTTCACCTAGCATCGAAATGTTTTATTATTGTGCATGTAGTTTGGTTTGCAGTGTTGTAGAGCACCACAGAAGTGTTTCTCATATTGTGTTTATCTTACTTTAGGAAGGAAAACTTTAGAAAGCCCTTTGTGGGATATACAGTAGCTCAGTGCCCCAAAAAAGTCCTTGTAACGAGTAAAAACATGATGGCGTGCTTCGTTTATGTGTGTGTGCGCCTAACATTGTGACTTGGGTGGGCGAATACTAATATCGACAATACACGGCCAAATTTGAAAGCATTGTTACTTGCGATTGCAGCCGATACTAGCCCTGGAGAACCCACGGGGTCAGTTCCCAATGGTATTTTGTTAGGAGAAAGGGGTTCTTGGGTCCTCCAGGGAAAGTATAGACTGGTCTCATTGAGCAGTTTTACCATCACGTATTACAAATGAGAGACATAGAAAATTGCAATTCATTTAATGAAATTTTAAGGAAAATGCTGTCAGGGTTCTTCCAAATTTGAAAATTCAAATTCCATATCCTAATTTCCAGTGACCAAAGAACTGTAAGACAACTAGAAAGTTGTTAAAAAAAAAAAAAAAAAGGAAATGCATTAAAAAAAATAAATATTGATAAAACCTGGAAAATGATCAATTTCCCTAAAGGCATAGAAAGCCACTTAAATGGAATAGAAAGGTCTTTCTTTAAAATGATGTGTCACTGTTTTTTGTTGCGTTGTGGGGTGCTTGTGGTATCAATATCTGTGATAAGTTGAGTATTGTTAACTGCCTGACATCTGCTCTCGAAAAAGTGGAATAACACAGACAAAGACAGAAAAAGAGAAAAACATTAAGGAAGAGACAGAAAGAGATTGAGACCAGCTTACCTGGGAAAGGTCTGGAATATCTCCTCGGTCAATGCCCACCTGCTGTTTGATCACAATGAAAGCCAAATTATTTTTTCCCCCTCCCTGCTCATGAACCAACAAAGCACGGACATACTTCAGCAACTTTGAGGAACTCTGATATCCGGGTCATTCGGGTGAGGAATTTCTTGTAAATATCCAGCCCTTCTTTGCACTGGGTTTTCTTCATATCAAAGTATTTCTCTATTTGGTGGGGGGGAGTAAAAGGTGAGGAAGTACCATCGGTGCGTTAAGGGAGGATGAGGAGTCTTTCTCTTACCAAGCAGGTTGATGATGCCTTCGTTATAGGCAGCAAAGAGCCTGATGGAGTCTTTGAAGAGGAGCATGAAGGCTGCATTGATGACTCCATTAGTCAGTTCGTTGGCATTGACCTGCAGGAAAGCAATCAGCGTGGTTTGCACACACGCCTGGCATTTTTCTTTTTGTGGCGTTGGGGTGAGAGAATGCGTCGATGCGGCAGCCTTGTACACAAGTGACTTTTTTTTTTGTATGCTGCTGCACCATAGGGAGCTTCACCTCCGACTCACATTGAAATCAAGGAGAGCGTCCATCTGGTTCTGAATGATGGGGATGGTTTTGAGCAGCTTCTCAGTATTCATGGTCCTCATAACACCATCCACCCTGTATGAACAGGGAGAGAAAAATCAGCGGAGAGTAAGACAGTGACAGAAATAGTAGCCACAGCTAGAGATTGTTGCTGGGTGTGTTGTCCACTAGAACAAATAAACACCGCACTTCAAATAGACTCCTTTTTAATAGATGGCTTTACTGTGGCCTCTTTTACGCTGCCTGAATGAGGTGGCATTTTTCCAAGTCACTGTTGTGTTTAAATGACATCAATATTGAATGTGAGGACATGACATTTTCCACCTTCTTGGGTAGGAAACACGGTTAGGTTTGTGTGCTGCATTTGGGATTGTAAAATGGACACTGGCAATCTGAAGCATGGCAACATGATTTATTATCCCTGCCTACCGCTACGCAGAATATTTAGCCATTTTCAATAGTAAAAAAAAAAAGTACGTTTTGTTTACCTTATAGTTAAAAAAAAAAAAAGATATCTGGTATTGATTGTAGGGACTCTTTCATCAAAATAAATACTTTGTGTGAGTTAATTTGGTAATTCTTCATGAAAGGTCTCCACAAATTAGGGTAATAAAAAAATATCCACTTGCTATTACATAAAAACATGATATATTGATTGCCAGTCACTACTAATTATCAATATATTGAAATACATGAAAAAGGTGCACATTTCCACATTGATTTTCCTCCATTATGCCATTTATTGCTGTTTGTGTGCAGTACTTTAGTGTCCCCAGGGCCCCTTCAAACTATAGGACAGAACAACATCCCGTGTCAACATCCAGCGTCTTACCCTCGCTTAACTTTGGTAAAGTCAAAGGCAACCTGTCTGTACGAGACGGCTTTCTCGTTCAGGTATCGACTGTACCTCCGGATAAACGTGGACATGTCATAGCCTGCAACAAACAGGCGTAGGACAAAATGACAATTTGCAGAGAGGCATCAGTAAAAGGTGGGCGGGGTTACCTTGCAGGCCGCTTTTGTCCAAGAAATTACTGAGGTTGAATAATGTGTTCCTCGAAGCCAGGTACTGCACAAAACGCTGCAAAGAGGAAAACGGGGGAGGGCAACAGGAAACATTACTAAAAGGTATTAATCTAATCATACATGCAATCGTAATCTGCTTGACATCAGTGGCCTGGGTTGTTGTGAGATTATCTGGCATAACGCGCGCGTGTGCGTGTCACCTCGTTGCCGTACACCATGAGGTGGTGCGTGGTGATGAGCGACTTGAAGACGACCACCCAGCTGGTGTTGGTGGTCCTCTCAAACAGCGAGTCGGCCAGTTGAGGAATGTTCACGTTCATCTCGTTGGTGCAGTGGATCAAGTCTGACATGGGGACAAGTGATTGTGATATGTGATCACATACATTCTGTCTCTTTTTTTTAAAACCTCATTAAAAAAAAAAAAAAAAAAAAAGCACAGAAACCATGCTGATGCAAGGAATCGTAACGATTTTCCACGTCCTGCCTAAAAATAACCCGAGGTCAGATTTCCATGGGGGAGAAAGTGATGGTGTGTTGGTTCCCGAGGAGCTGATGGCGCTTCTCTTATTTTTGTCTTCTACAATAAACTACTGAAGTGACGTTATGCGTTTTCAAACATGGTGGGCCCGTGAACAGTCCAACACCTGCTACTGCAGACTATGAATAAACAGAAGTGACCGCAGTGGTGAGTGACAAGCAGAGATTTGCATACCTGACCTGGTTAAATTCATATACTGTGTATAGCGAGAGGTCACAGGTGCAGATATACCCGGCAATAACAAAATTCCAAATCGAATTTGGCAGACGGATGGCAGGATTTAAGACCTTTCAAACTGTGAGCATCTATAAGCAAAGGTATCGAACAAACTGGCTGCAATCCAGAACCCGGCCAACTTTACTTCAAAGGAACAAGAGTAGCTCAAAAGGTATTTCCAAAACCAGCACTTTTCTGAAAGCTAAAAAAGGAACATGTTCGTGACCCATTAAAATTGCATATTTAAGGGAAAAATATAGGTGTTTGGGGAAGACAGTCCTACACGTTCAACAATGAAAAAATATCGATTACAACCAGTACATTAGACTGTTTTCACAATACTTTGCCCTTCCCTCCCAATGTTTTTGTATTCAGCCTATACAATGACAACGCATTCATTTAATTTTGGAAAATGCTAATCAATTCATAGACTCTAACATGGCCTCCTTTTAATAATAATGAGCAAATAGTGTGCTAGATTCATTCAGTTTTCTGTTCACTGTCAACGGCCGCTGCCAGCGACCAGTAAATCATACATGTGCTGTCCCACTTGCTCGCGGCTCATCTCATTTTTAACATCCGCGATACTGGCCAAGGGATGCAAGTCAAAGCTGCTCGACCCCGTTTAAAAAATATATACATTTTTTCTTTATTTTACAATAACAAACGCAGCTGCCGACGGCACGGATCATATCAGTGGAGTTTGTTGGGTCCTCCTTTCTTTTTTGCCGTCCTATATTTGACTCGTCAAAGTAGGGCAGAGTAACCTTCGCGAGAAGCGGCCGCTAGTTAGCATGGGTGACTGACTGCATGGCCTAGTGAAAAAGAGCGAGGAGGAAGGAGGAGGATGAATATGGAGGAGGCAGCGCCATGTCACAGCGAATACTGTACTCCAGTTTTTGGGGGGCTTTTCGTGGTTTATCAGGGCACTGCTGTGACAGTCGTGGTGATTCATACTGAGGGGAATGACTTGCCTTGCGTCAGCATGACACACAAAGATAACTTGTGGAGAAATAAATCATGTTATGCGAGGGATCAAAGTGCAAAGTGTAACTCGGGGTCAGACTAAATGGAAGTGGCAGAAAATCATCTACGGGGTGGGCCAAAAGTAAAGATATACTTTAAAAAAAATGACATTAGCACATTTACACTCATTTATTACAATTACAGTTTGAAGTTTTAAAAGCACCAAATGTCCTACTCTGGGTTAAGGTTTGTAGTTAGGGTTCCAAAATATGGTTTTAGCGTTGCACTTTAAAGTAGGGTTTCAAGACAGGTTTGGGGTTTTAAAATAATATAATATAAAAAAATTAAAAAAAAGGATGCAGTGATTGACCTAGTGGCTCATCCTTCCTTTTGCAATTGGAACACACTGTATTGCATGTTATCATGTGTATTTGTGATAAAGTTTTAGGTTGATGAGTTCAAGTACTCTGTAGAGCCTCCTTAAAAAATAAATAAATAAATAAGCTAGAGCCATCTTTTTTGTGCCATGAAAACTCACTTGATAGTGCACGCGCCAGAAAAAAAATGTCAAGCAGTGAATATTGTTTTTACTCTGCATGGCAGGAAACACACCAGAAACACAGTGAAGTGTTTGTAGTAGATAGTCGATAGTTCAGCATGCTAAACAACAATTACACTAAAAACTGTATTGAGGTAATGGCAACGGTTGCCAGTGTTTACCTGGTGTCTCAATCTCCATTATAGCTGCATCTAGCATTAAAGAATATTAAGCAGCGCAAGTGCTCCATATAGGCTGGCCTGATTAATGACAGTACACTTTGAAGCTCGTACTGATCACATTTTAACAAAAGATATTGCGTCAAATGTGCTTTCAGTCTGTATCTAGAGAAGAAGAGGGAGGTAATGTGCTGCTTTTGAAAAATCAAAAATTAATCAAAGTTGGCCATTCATAATCAAGCGTCATGTATCATTTGGTCTTCAATGTTAACCCCCCCACTAAGGACCAAAAACAAAACTTTAATTTTGATCTGAATAAATCGTCCATTTAAATTCTTGATAGGCGCAGCCTTAGTTGATTGCATTGGATTTTGCTTAATAATACATCTTTCATTCTTGAAACGATTTTAAAATGATCCACGGTTTCTTCGAACTCATGACGCCCCGAGGGTGACACCTGAACGGCACAACAGGTGTGCCACCTGCCAACGACTCAAAACGGGCATAACAAGCCTATTCGTAAACGTCAGAACAATTAATATTAATAATGAACAATCCTCAATTGGGTAGAAACGGGAAGTAAAAATGAGTGATATTTAATGGCAACAATGATATGAAATGTCAAATCGATGGCCTGGATCATAAAAGTCATTTTATATTAGCATCTACTACTACTGGAGCTTTCACATACAAGCGGATAGCTAAAGATGGGCTAAGATGACTTTAAAAAAATAAAAAAATGTCATTTATCGAAACAGCTCCAAATATTGATTCTATAGATAGTCGAAAAAACGATAGTGAGAAGACGTAGCTTCATTTGCTGTATTTCTACGTCCAGCTCCGTGACGTACGCTAGCTTTAGCATGTTAGCGGCGCCTCGGGCTTTGAGGCCTAACAGCCGCCATAGCCTCGCCGATGGGGGGCTTTTTGCGTCGACACTTTTGCTTTTAAACCCCAAACAAAAAGAGATACATTGAGCATACTTACAGTCTAAATGCTTCTTCTTCGGGCCCATGATTTCGTGAGTGGTAGCCTTGCATACTGTTTTGGATACGGCGGATCCCGTTACGCTGTGTTGGGCTGCCGTTATCCGGTCCGTAATGCTTTGCCCAGACATCTTCGCTCACTTGATACAACACAAAAAAAAAAGAAAATTTTGGGGATGGGGGGGAAAAAAGCACACTTGCCGGAGTTTATCTTCGTCAATGATCGCAAGCGAAGGGAGAGGAAAAAAAATGTCCACGTCCTTGCGAAACCTGGCCGGACTCCTCCTTGCCTCTCCCACCGCGCTGGTCGGTATGAAATCAGAGCTAAGCTAGTCGGCTATTATAATGAGGGCGGAATGTGGCGACAACAACAACAAAACGTTCGGTGCCGTGTTGTTGCGCCGCTAGCTGCCCGTCGCGCGTTCAAGGCTTGCGGTGTTCGCATTCATCCGCCCCGGCTCTCGGTCTCGCTCTCATGCCGCTGTGGCACACCGGATCCCCGCCTGGCTTCCTGCAGCCTGCCTAGCGCCGCTCCGCCTCCCGGTGCCGCCGTCGCCGATGCAGCGCAATGGTGGGAAGCGAGAAGGACGCAGAAGCAACGGGCCCAAAGCGGGGGAAATGGCGGAATTTATCAGGAGAACGCGACGCCCAGCTGACCCTGGATCAGATTGGGACACCGCCGGGCTTTTTCAGTCTGATGTGACGCAGGTGCACGATAACTGACTTCAGTCGAGTTGAGGAAGAGTATGACGAGCCGTCAGTCGCAGAATTCACGAATACCTAATATACACACTAAAGAAACCTTATTTCTCGATTTATTTTCTTTACATGCACTAGTGCATTCATGTAGCTTTTAATTTCACGGTGGCAGCCGATACAAGAATTGGCCGTTCTTTTGGAGCAGTTTAACTATCACTAATAAGAAATGATAAATTCAAGAATAAAAAATTACCATTAATACGCTATACTGTAGTGGAATACATAGGGCTTTCTTTAAAACCGCAAATGTCAAACTCCGGTCCTCGAGGGCCTTAATCCTTCATGTTTTGAAGGTCCCTCTCCCCAAAACACCTGATTCAAATGATTAGCTCATCAGCAAGTTCTGCAGGAGCTTGAAAATTATCCTAATCATTTGACTCAGGTGTGTTTGACAGAGGAGCATCGAAAACATGGAGGATACCGGCCATTGAGGAACGGACTTGGACACCTTTGTTCTAAACCAGTGGTTCTCAACTTTTTTTTAGTGATATATTCCTGTGTTGGAATGTCCAATATACCTCCCATGCATGTTTTGGGGAATGTGTGAGGAAAATGGAGTACCTGGAGAACATGCAAACTCCATACAAGAGAGCCTGAGCCAGAATCGAACCCACGACCTCTGCATGTGAGGCGAATCAGTCTGAAAAAAGCCTTATTTCAAGCTGATGACAATAAGCATCCATACTAGGCCTTTTGCAAAGAAGTCACTGTAAGAAAATGTGGCAATATGTTGCCTCACGTTCCAATTAATTTGCCCTTAATTTAAAAACAAAAATCCGTGCTTATCATGATGCTAAAAAACAATAAATTTGGTTTGCTGATACCTGCAGAAACTCATAATTCATAGTTACCTATCTCAAATCTCATGTGGCACTAGTAAAACACTCTTACATCCAACTGAAATTCTGTCATCCACACAAAAAAAAAAAAGCGTGTGATTTTTATTCCGGTCAACACGCATGACTGAAATGCTCTGACACAACTGAATTTTCCCTCATCCTCATAAACAAGTGAATGCTCTTACGCGCTACTGAAATCCTTTCATGTACAAAATTGTTTTGGGTCATGTCACCAGCAAAAACACTCTCACAAACTACGAAAACACTTTCACACACAGAGTTGATATTTTTAGTGCACGCGCTAGTTTAACATTCCCATACACTTTTTTTCACTCTCAAACATTCTTAACAGCACATGCTGATCTCTCTCATGCGTTAATGATACACTCTCACACATTGTTACAGTTGGTTTTGCACATTGCTGATTTATTTTTATACTTTTTTATGCTAATGAAATGCACACACCCATTACTTAAACACTCTCATCTATTACTAAAATGCTGCCAGACACAATAGTCAAAACATATTGCACTTTTTTTTTTCCAGTCACATCCACGGGTTACATGCTCACACACATTTGCTGATCGCATTCGCCTTGTTTGTTTTTGCTTACATACAGAACCTGGCTAGTGATGCTCTCATACATAACTATTTAAAAGTTCAAAAACACATTTTTTTTGTTTGTTTTAATAATCTTATACACTTATTTGTGAGGAGCTTTCATTGGTTTAAGATTAAAAAGGAAAGCGATATTAATACATATAAACTAAGACAATTGATTTAAATACTTGTGAAACTAACAACAGGACAAATATGGAAAGTGGCTTTATGGTGAACAGAGCTATGCATAGAAAATCCACATTATAGTTTAGGTTTGGAATTTTTTTTTGTTTCCCAGTCAAAAAGATAAAGAAATACAAAATAAACACATAGCACGTTGAATAACAAAAACACAGTTTTGGCTGGCCTCTGCAACAGCCTTTGAACTATGGACCATTGGCTACACTTTGCTGTGCAGTGAGAGTTGTTGAGCACAGGGGGGCAGCATAGAGCCATGTGTACTAACGCTTCTTTACTGAATATTTGCAACTGTCACATTTTTAATCGCTCACGTGATTACAACTTTAGGCAAACTGAAGATTAAAATGTAATATGATCTATATTTGGATACAGTACATTACAGGTGCAGTTTTTTTTTTTTTTTAATGGAGGTCCAATGCATGTCCACATGACTCACAATACACGTGGATACATGTAGACTAGAAAACCATATTGGGTTGCATTCATAAACAATGACGTACTATTGCGTTTCAGTGCTCTATTTAGATTAGTTGAAGGGGTCTAAAACAAACATGTTTGTTATTTTTCATCATTTAGCAAACATCCAATTGCAATATTAGGACAAAGCATACCAAATATCATGATTCATTTGCAGACATTTTAGTCTTAATTCTCTGCTACAAAGTGCTAGGTTCGAGTCTTACCTCCAAACCACGTGAAATATTTTTTGATTCAAGTACCCCTAAAGAGCACAAAGCATTTTTAGATTAAAAAAAAAAAGACTTACAAGAGAGTGTCGTACCAAACAGGATTGGTTTACTCAACTTTAGAATTAAATTTGTAGTGGTATCTAAGTGTATTTCATTCAGAAACAGAAAAAAGATCATGTCATATTTTCTGTTTTATTTTTGGCTCATGTGTGGGAAACTTGCATCATTAACGACAATGTGCATATGTATAAAGTTAACAAAATGAAGGCATCCGATGTTTTGCAACTGTGTCACTATAAGACAATTCTGCAATAAATTGATTCGTGTTCCAGTTAGTTTGCTCTTAATTTGAAAATAACAATGTAAAGTTCCTCCCACAGAATTAAAAGTCTCACCTACCCCCTGAATGGCCTTTACGTTCCCCTAGGGGTGCTTGTATTCTCGTTTGAGAACCTCTGATGTCAATTAATAGGCCTTAGGTGTGACCAGGGGCGTAGTTGAGGGGAGGGATGGAGGGGACACAGCCATCCCCCACATTCTAAAATCCCTATCCCACTGAGGAGCGACTTTTGTTGTAATGCATTGTTGTTCTTGAATGTCGGCGAAGGGGGCAGCTTCCGATTGTTCTTAAGGTGGTTTTAAGACATCTACGTAACATTGAAAAATAATTGGCGAAAGTAAGTTTCTTCTTATCCGTCATCCTTATGACAAGAAGTTTTGAACATGCATGGATGTTATGTCATCCAAGAGATCATTTCTTATGCTTTTGTGCCCTACTTGGGCTCAACAAAACATAGAGAGCATCTAGAAACTATTTCGACTCAAACATCTCCTAACACTCCGCTTCTATTGAGGTGAAGGGGAAAAAAAAAAAGGTTTTTGGCTTTTGGATTCATAGTTTACTGAGAGTTGAATCCCAGCAGGGCCTTTGATGAGGGCTTCACTTTTCCGCCTGTGTTCAAACCGGCGCGTCGGATTACCGCCTCACTCTCACAGGTTTTGTGACGCCTGCTCCATCGCGCGCTTTAGATGAGCGTGGATGTTTCAGCTCCATCAGATAGCAACGGCTTTATCTGGAACATCTTGAAAGTGGCGGCGGGTCGTGACTCGTGGGCTTTTAAAGGTCTCTGCGAGCGACGATGCGACAACTGATTCGTCGGGTTCAGCGGAGCGCTGCCCGAGATACGCAACGGCTTCCTTGGCGTCCAGAAAACTGAATTTACTTAGCCATTTTCAGTTGTAAAACTTTACTATTTTGTCTCATTACTTTGATAACTAAATTATTTGTCATGTACAGGTAATACCTTTGAAACACAGACTTTGCCACTTGCTGTCAACTGAAAATGACATCACATGTGCGCAAGTCTCAGTAACCACCAATCACGGCTTACTTGTTTGCTAAGTTTGGTCATGTGACGTTTGCAAGCTGAGCAGCGATTGGTCATCACCCGAGCCTTGCGTACTTGTGATGCCATTTTCAGTTGACAGCAAGTGCAAGTGTGTTTAACTAACTTATCCTTTTACTGATGCAAACAGCTGAATGCATTTAGAATCCCTTTAACGTACATTTATGAGGTTGTGTCATTTATACATCTATTTATTTATTTATTCGATGAATTGACCTTCATTTAACCAAGCAAGATGATAAACAAAGTAAAATAATCCACATTATTATATATATATATATATATATATATATATATATATATATATATATATATATATATATATATACACACACTGTATACGCAATGTGTTACTATGAGGCCCCCAGGATTGTGTACAAGAGTACCCTATTGAGAAATAGTGCGAATAACATAGTGAGTAAAACAGTGTGATTCGATATCAAGAACAAACTCGTGCGTCTGAAAGACTAGCCAAGAAGTAGAACGCAAGGCTATACACAGACTAAATAGGTCATTAGCTGGGTGGGAGTCGTACAATAAGAAAAGACGCTAACGGGCTCGCCATATGTATTCATTCCATGTGTTGGCGGCCATCTGATCCCCTTCGCTGCTCTATGCCACTTGTTTGCTTGGAAGCGACCCATATTTGATTTCGGCTCTACCTCATCGTCAACAGCCGCGGGCTTCATCAGGAATTCCAAACGGGGTCCGAGGCCAACACGTGAGGCCCAGTCACGGGATGGGGGAGGTCAACACTGACGCTGGGCAAGTAAGCACCGCGAGCTAATAAAGTCTCTGCTGTATCTGTGAGTCACGACGCAGAATGATACATTCCTGGGAACAATTGTGGCTGTCATGAAAAAATATCTCTTACAGGTGTTGAAAAGAAGCCAGATGCTGTATACTATAATCATCCAGTCATTTACCTTTCCTCACTTGGGTCGTTCTCAAATGGGGATACGTAGAAGCACTTACAGGGGTAAATAACATTTTAAGAGGATTTCTGCAGGTATCAGCGAATCTCATTTTTATTTTCAAATGAATAGAAAATTGATTGGAACACGAGGCAAGCAATAGGTAAATTGTGGTATCGTGGCTCTTTTGCAAAAGACTTTGTTAAATTTTATATGATCCACAGTAACACAAGACTGATACTTGGTATTGGTACACACATATCCCTAGCAAGGATTCTCAATCTTGCTTTTTTTAAAATCGATACCAGAGCGTGTACTCAATTGAAGTAGTCACCAATAAGACGAGTACAAAAGTTTTTGAAGTTCTTTCAAAAACAACATTTTTAGTGGGAGGGATCATTTTAGAGAGTGTTCGTTGCTGGTATCGGTTTCCATGGTGGGTTTTGATATTGAAATTATGCCCGGTATCGGCCCGATATGGACACTTGGTATTGGTACTCGCTCATCCCTAGCAGGCATGTTCAATGCCACTTTTTTGAGACTGATACCAGTATAAGTACTCAGCTCTCGAGTCGTAACCAATACCAAGAATCGATACTACTAGTACTTTTGTGACGCAAATTCCCTCCTCCATCAAAAACAAAACAATCACAGATCATTTAAAAAAGAGAGCCTATATATTCAAATATATAAATTCCACCTAAACTGCATGAAATTATTATAAATTTTCTATTGGTTAAATTCGTGGCTACTGGTATCGGCTTCTACGGCGAACACCGTGAAATAAGGCCAGCTATTCGCTTGATACGGATACTTGGAATCGGCCCGCCATGTCCGTTGTTTGAGCACATTTTTCTCCCGTTGTCCGAGCTAGTTTGAATTTTATTTCAAAGTTGTGAAGTTTTATAACAAACCGTGCAAGTTTTTTGTGACTGAAAAATAAGCGGAGTGTATTTTTCATAAGGGCTTGGCTTGCCAGCATGTTGGAATATAAAAGGAGCATTACCTGCAGGTCGAGAGGACAAAAGCGTAAAAGGAACTCGGCATTCCCGCTTTTCCTTGCGTCGTGCTGGCGTAGGCCTCGGAGAGCCTTTCAGTGACGCTTTGTGCATCCCAATCATCTTCAGCCAGCGCTGCATCGGACCATGAGCCGACTATTATGTGGATGTGAATCCGGGCCGCCGCGGTGGCCGATGACAGCTTAATTCCTGGGCTGACCTCCGCGCCCCCCCAGCTCATAAACGACTACCCCGCCCCTAGTGAGGCCCGGCGTTTGTGCCGGCTGACAGGTGATGATCAGAAACGGCGGAGGCGAGTGGGAAACGGCGAGGCCGGATCGGGTTTCCGGGCTCCGTGAAAAGATTTGTTGAGGCCGTTTCAGATCTGATGGAGGTTCCCACGTCCGTCACCGAGGCCGTGTTTGGATAATGGGCGCCGCTATCTTTCATATCATACGCAACAAAATGCGGGCGAGGCTAACGATCGCCATCAAAAGTCCCCCCCCTCCCCCCCACCTCGGTGGGGTGGCTTTGAAGGCATCGGGAAACAGTTAAACAGGTGTAGAAAAGCCAGCGGTGGGGGTGATAACGAGGCGCGACCTGGCTTAAAAAGGCCTTGAAAAACAGGGAGGCTGGCGGCCATCATGAGCGAGTGAGGCGAGGGGGAGGCCAGAAGGTGGATCGGAGAGCCCGGAGATAGACGCCGGTACTACTTTGATCGAGGTCACAGAGGGCGCTCGCCTCCGGATTCGCTCTCGCGCTCGGGAGATAAACGCCACTTTTGAGCGTTCGCCCCGGGGAAGGCGCGGCACGCCATGTTGACCCTCTGAAGATGACGGCGGCCAAACGTCTCGCGGATGCCCAAATGACGCCGTCGTGCTTCCTCGTCCTATTGCTGATGAGCGGCGTCGCGTCCGTGTCGGCCCAGTTTAATGGATACAACTGTGATGCCAACCACCACAGCAGGTTTCCTGGTGAGTGTGTGTGTGTGTGTGTGTGTATATATATATATATATATATATATATATATATATATATATATATATATATATATATATATATATATATATATATATATATGTTCAACGTTTTCATCTTGCTTTTAACTTTTGTTGATTTCCATGTCCATTTTCATCAATCATTGGTGAATGATGTTATTTCATAGCTGGCTATTGGTTGACTTTGCTTGCTAGCCGTTGGCTACAAGGAAGTCATTTTGGGATATATATATACATATATACAGGTAGTTAGACATTTAATCAAAATGTGTTTTA